>NW_024720773.1:6426242-6584900 GCF_018991925.1 Homarus americanus | reverse complement strand
TATGGTAGTCTTGTAGGGGAGTATGATAGTCTTGTAGGGGAGTATGGTAGTTTTATATGGCAGTATGGTGGTTAGTTATGGTGGACTGTACCACATTACATTGTACATAATTACCTTTCTATATCACTATTACCAAACTATACGCTAAACATTATTTTATATCAGTATAGCAATGGAGGTAATTTCTAGCTATATTATATTGCTATACTAACCGTGAAATTATTGTAAATATTAATGTCATACGGAGTCTTCAGAAACTCATTTAATATTCTTGTTATTTTCTCTAATATTTTACAACGGAATTATGTAGCAGGTGAGAGCCCAAGGTGTTTGTGGTTATGGTAATTAGGGGGCCACTGGCTCCTAACTGGCTCTTGCTATTTACTCATGCAAAGTGCCGTAAATTGGAAAATCCTCACGCATGCATCTCATTATACCACACACACTGAGAACTAAAATATTGTTAATGTTTGGTCAATTAAGCTGATCTAGTAAAGCTTGAGTGCAGTAATGTCGCAGTTTTGTCTATTATAAATGAAACAAGCAATGGTAACTTAACTAAACCAACACGTAATGCAATTTAATCCGGAGTAACGTATTTTTTTAGCACACTGTAACGTAACCTAAGTAAACCAAGTTAAATTTAAACCAAACTTAACTTAAACCAGATGTAATGGAATTTTGTCCCGTGGAAAAATCACTAGATAGTATTTTGTTCAGTGGGATCATGTCCAGACCGCCCCTCCTTCCCACTCTCGGCCACACCCCGCCATTAAGACAGTCGAGAGGCGTCAATTTCTCCCTGGCGTTTTCTGTTTCCCTACCGTGAGGAGGTTATTAAACTTTCTCACTGGCTGCTGGGCGGGTTCTGTTACAACCCGCAAGGAAGGAAGAGTAAACTGAGTATTAATTCAATAACTCTTTCACTTAAATTCCGAAATAACATTACGCGAAAATACTGGAAATTAAAATACTTAGGATCCGACACTCATATGGTCGCCCCAAGAAGAATTTTTATCGGTACTAGATACAGTTCTCCCCACGAGTAGTTACAAAGGAGAAAATTAATATGAATACCTTTGAGAATGTAGAGCCTCTTAATGTGGTACTTAGTTATGCTAGCCTGAACAGCGTCCATTATTTGAAAGTTGAAATCGTTCATTCATCAATGCTTCTGTGAGCAAGACGGAACGGAATGATAGCCTTGAGAGTAATAAAAGCGTAACGAATAAACTCCCGTCATTAGAAAAGTACACATAAATTATCATTCTCGTTAATTCTGAATTATTATTCATATATAACAATTATTTCATTCAGTCGTAAAAATAGCGTGGATGAAATAGTTTTAGGCAGGTTGTGTGTGTTTACAGTAAAGGAAGATAGTTCAAGTGTTGTGCTGTCGTAACTTTCGCCTTGGCATGTGTTAACTGAGCTGCTGGTGTGACTGACAGCGCGGCATGACGGGATGTAGCCTAGCGTGTCTGCGTTACAAAATCTTGAACTAGTTATGATGCGGCATTCTTCACTTTTCTTTTTCTGCTTGTATGTATGCATGTGTGTGTGTTATGTATGTATGTGTGTGTTATGTATGTATGTAAGTATGGTCAGCGTGCTCGCCTCGCAAGCGAGCGGACCCGGGTTCGATCCCCGGGCAGGGTGAAACTATGGGCAAGTTTCTTTACGCCATTTGCCTGTCTACCCAGCAGTAATTGGGAACCCGGATGTTAATCGATTTGCGGATCGTATTCCGGGGTAATGGTTATCCAGTGCAGTTGGCGAGTTGTCCGGTCTTCTCGGACTATCCCTTGACACTGGGTCCTGCAACTCGTTAATTCAAGGTGCGGTTGTTGTGTTGGCGACAGCTTCTACACCTTACACAAATTCATGCCTAGGTGGCCCTTGGGCCGGCCATACTGTTACACGAGGGGCAACCACTATGTATGTATGTATGTATGTATGTATACATGTTTTATCTACCTCTGAGGATAAATAACTAATACACACAGCGTCGTGTCATAGATCTAATACAAATAACACGGACATTATAATATAAAAAATCCTTTATGAATAAAACATTTTATTATAGGAAGGTATTCGGTAAACGTATGTTGAGTACAGTATTATCGGGCACTGACCATATCGTTTACGTGTTATTATGGTTTACCCCTCCCCCCCCCCTGACTCTTCACCCCCCTCTCTCATTCCACCTCCTCCACCCTCCCTACATCACCACTTCACCTCCATCACCACAACACTCCACAATTCCTCCATGATGAGTGGAGTGAGTGAGGCGAGGCGAGGCGAGTGGTGGAGTATTGTCAAGAATCAAGAGAACCAGTACTCTCTCTCTCTCTCTCTCTCTCTCTCTCTCTCTCTCTCTCTCTCCATTAATGCACTATTACCATATATAAAACATAACTTACACTATGACTCTTCCTGTACGTGTCTTGGTAACTGTGTACACTTGAGTAATACTAAGTAACATAAGGACAATTTTTGTAAGCTAGTTTATAAATAAGTTTATTGTAATTCTTATATAGGTGTGTATAGTGTGTACTTGCATGTGTGTATAATTTAATATTTATGTATGTATCGGCTCACTAGATATTTAAGAGGCAAGAGAGGAGATGTAGGCGTGTTCAGGGGAGGGGAGGGAGTGAGTGAGGACGTCCGGATCACTGAACTTGGCTTTGACCTCCGCTAAGTGTCTAAGGTTACGAGAAAGTGTCGGAGGGTCAGGCCATTACTTCCTGTCGCCTTGTCTCAAGTCTCAACCCAGATATTCAGACACAAAAGATGGTGGTTAAATTACACTTGACTGGATAACTCCGCGACTATAGTGAAATATCTATTTAGCGGACTATAGAGAGGAAATTCCGTTATATCGAGGGTCATTTAGATGTGAATCCTCCATCAAACTAACTGTATAGATTTTAAAGTCCGTTATATCGAGGGTCCGTTAGATTTGAAACCTCTTCTATTTTATAAACTACATAAATATGAAAGTCCGTTATATCGAGGGTCCGTTAGATTATATGGATAGATAAGTCCGTTATATGGAGGTTTCACTGTAAGCAAACCTCTGGATCTTACCTTCACGTTTCAACTCTCACTCCCTCCTCACCTGTAGAAAGTGAGAGAGAGACGAATAGTAGAACGGCTTTTTAAAACACAAATAAAAATAAAATCAAACGGAAAAAAATACATTATGGTATTTTCTATTAACTAGTCAAATAATAGAAATATATTTAAATAGTAAATGACCTTAAATAAATATATATACTTGGATAAAAAAAATAAATAAACACACTCATTATTTCTTTCTACTGTTTTCTATCAGGTAATGAATCAAACACCGAACGCAACAGATAAAAACACTAACCTTCAGCGTTCGTGTTAAGAGTTAAAAAAAAAAAACATCAAACGTGAGAACTTGGGTGATAAAAGAGACAGACAATGGTTTTCACCTTGACAATGAACACAAGGTGACTTAAATTGTTCTCAAGGGGTTAAAATGTCGTACTCAAAGGGGTTAAGACGTCGTACTCAAGGGGTTATAAGACTGCTTGAGTGTTGGGTTATTGAGTACATCCATACGAGTCTTTCTAAACGTGAATATGAGTTTTAAATTTTTTTTTTCTCCACTTCGGCGGCCAAAATCTAGTTCACTGGCCAATCTCGGTTCCCATTTCCCACCATCTGCCATCTGGTCGGGCGGTGATTATTTCTCGTAAGTGAAAGTATAACGAAACGTCCAGGTGGTTGACTTACGGTAAAATATGAGGTTTATATTTTAAGAGTTCCATTATTTTGAGACTTTACTCTAACTAGATATCTTCACTTGACATTACATAGGAGAGAAAATTAACACTGAGACTCTACCTTAACTAGATACCTTCACTTCAACACTAGATAAGAGCCAAATTTAACACCTGAGACTCTACCTGAACCAGATACCTTCACTTCAACACTAGATAAGAGCCAAATTTAACACCTGAGACTCTACCTGAACTAGAAACATTCACTTAACATTACTTAGGACACCAACATAACATAGGAGACCGAATCAATGTTCAGAATCGTTCTAAATATACTGTACAGTAATATTTATCTGATATTAAGTGAACGTATGTAACTAAGGTAGGGTCTCAGTGTAATGTTGATGCCACTAACCATACGAACGTTTGGTATATCTGAACCAAATATTCTTGAAGGTCAGTATTTAATTTCCTACCTGACTGGAGATATTTGATAGTGCATTGAACTGACTCACTCAAGGCATCAGAATTACGCCCCGACTGTGATGTAGCTCAATGTTTTCTCTTTATATCCAGGAAAGAAAAGAATTAAACATTGGAGAGTGTTTAAGTAACCATCATTGTGTCGCAGCTGATGTGCATTTGTTTTGATGGTATGTGACATTGGTCTTAACTTAATCTTTTGAGAAACTGTCTTTGTGTCGTAGCTGGAGTCAGTTAGTTTTGATACGTTCTCACAGTTCCAGTCTGTTACATACGTTCTCACAGTTCCAGTCTGTTACATACGTTCTCACAGTTCCAGTCTGTTACATACGTTCTCACAGTTCCAGTCTGTTACATACGTTCTCGCATTTCCAGTCTGTTACATACGTTCTCACAGTTCCAGTCTGTTTGGCATATGCTCACAGCCCCAGCCTGTTGGCATATGTCTCTCACATTTCCTTGTGCCCTTGTTGGCATACGTTCTCACAGTTCCAGTCTGTTACATACGTTCTCACATTTCCAGTCTGTTACATACGTTCTCACAGTTCCAGTCTGTTACATACGTTCTCACAGTTCCAGTCTGTTACATACGTTCTCACATTTCCATTCTGTTACATACGTTCTCACATTTCCAGTCTGTTACATACGTTCTCACAGTTCCAGTCTGTTACATACGTTCTCACATATCCAGTCTGTTACATACGTTCTCACATATCCAATCAGAATAAAATCAACGTATTAAATGTATGGGAAAATTTTGTTTTAACATCTGTGACGTCGAATTTTGTGAGAGATTTAGATAAAGTTGGAATATTTTTACAGGTGTTCCGGTAAGAAGTGCACAGGTGTAAAGTAAAGAGGAGGAACACCTGGTCTTAGAAAGTGACAAGTAATCGTCTGGCGAAAGTAGGATTTAGGGGGAGGGAGGTTGGTACAAGGTTAGGCTATCACTAGTCATGGTGCAAAATGGTAGCATGCAATTGTTCCTTAATGAGGTCTTGTGTGTGTGTGTTTTGACGCCACCACAACATCATCACCACACCCCATCACCACACCCCATCACCATCACATCACACCATCACATCACAGACAATTGAACTCTTAATAAAAAATTTTCCCCCTTGCGCCATTCATCCATTTTTTTTTATGTTTTGCAATCACGCACACAGAGAACAGGGACATGGTTATTTAATACTGTTATTGATTGTGTTCACACGCAATTGTTCTTTGATGATGTTATTAGTGTTATTTTCACAGGTAATTATGATTTATTTGTGACTTATGTATTGTGATGACTTACTTGTTGTCTTGAGTCGTCACTTCAGTTACGTCTACGTGTACAATGTTGTGTTTACCATGATACGCCACGTTACACCTCAAAGTTGACATGGCAGGGACGATCACGTTATGTTAAAGGTTAGGTTACGTTAGGTTAGGTTAGGTTAGGTTAGGTTAGGTTAGGTTAGGTTAGGTTAGGTTAGGTTAGGTTAGGTTAGGTTAGGTTAAGTTATACGCTGTTAATACGTTTGGGTTAGTGTTAGGTTACATTATATTAGGGTTAAGTTGCGTCTTGTTACTAAATGTTACGATGTGTTATGTATATTCTGTTCTTTGTTCACTAATGTTTTTCCTTTTTGTGTTCTACAGGTGAGTGCAGGTGTGTGGGAGTGTTGCAGCCTTTGGAGAGTATAACGGCTGAACAAGTATGTTAAACGTACAGTGTATAACTAGTATGTTACCTTAAGCCAGGGGAACACACACAGCCTCTCTCACCCAGGAACAAATGAACCCTTTGACAACCAGAAACGTCTTGGTCAACTGTCTACCTCTTGACTGAATATAACGTGGGCTGAATGGACTGACTAATGCTCGGGTCCAGAAGGTGTATTGGACGATGGATGGTGTTGGGTGTTGAACTGGGGACCACGTACTGTACACCGACATCCGGTTGGGCATTGTTTGGTTGTTCTTGGTCGACTTGTTTCGCTGTTTACACCTTGTTTGTTTACCTGTAGTGTTTAGGTACATTGTTTGTATGTCTGTAGTGTCTAGGTACATTGTATACCTGTACTCTCAAGTTTAACATTGTTTGTATACAGTAATTACACGATCTAGGTATATTGTATTGTGTACCTGCATTGTCTACTGTATATATACCTGTAGACTCAAAGTAAACTTGAAGGACGATATTTCCTGAATGAGTGTTTAAGGTCATCAGGAAAAGTTTGTGTGTGTAGAATGCGAGTCATGTGTTGGTAGTGTCTTAACGGGATGTTCTTGAAGAGTAAACACGTCCGGTAGCCCCAACCCTTGACTGAGATGATTCAACCCATGTGTATGTTGAAGGGATTCCCCGGTACTGTACCTGCCAATAGTCCTGTATACCCCTTAAGCTGACAGGTAAAGAGGAGGATAAGTATGTGTGTGTCCCCAGAAGTCAAGTGATGAGGTTTTTAAGGCTGTTGAATGCGGTGGTGATGTTGGGGGTGTTAGTATTGTGGTGGCGTCTTCACGGGTCGTAGCCTGGGGCCCTCCGTGTTCACTTCCTCGCCCTACTTTCTCTCCTCTTTTCTTTCACTTTTATTTCAGATATTTATCGCCAAGAGTTTCAGTGTTGTGGCGAGTAGAGTAAGATCTGGGCGAGCGAGCGGCGACTTTTATTTTACGGAGGGAGGAATCGTATATATTGCTCGTATAGGTTAGGTTATGTTAGATTAGGTTAGGTTAAATCAAGTTTAGTTAAGTTAAATGAAGTTAGATTTGATTAAAGTAATAAGAGAATAGATTACTCCTTAACCACCAGTCCTCAACTTCCACACAACTGACAATATTCCTGAGCTTTAAACACTTAGCAAAACATTAACTTTACCTACTCATTACCGGGGTCATTGTTAACCAAGTGTGCATAGATTAAAACAAATAATAATCTCATTGATAATTAGAAAACAGAAAAAAAGAGTTATCGTAGAGGCGTAAAACATGGGAGGAGGAAGATGATAACAGGTCTAGTCACTTATGAAGGATGTGATCACGCGACGCTTGACACTGTGGGAAGCTGAGGAGAAATGTTCCCAGCAGTGACATTAATACCTTATACTTGATGATGATGATGATGATGATGATGATGATGATGATGATGATGCAATAATAGGAATAGTGATGATGATGATAATAATAATCAAGAAACTCCCAAATTAAAATATTAAATATAACAATAATAAAACGGCAAGGGAGGGAAGAGCTACCTTTAGGAACACCATTTCAGTCCTCATTATAGTTGACGTGGTGGTGTCAGCAGGGAGTTGATCTCTGATACACCCCCCCCACCCCCGGCCCCTCAATCGTGGGTTGATATGTGAAGGAGTAGATGGTAGGGTATAGACAGACCATCAATTTCAATCATGGTTGATGTATAAATGACGAAGAAAAGGATATAGACTTTAAATCAATATCATGGTTGATGTGTTGATGGTTGGATTATACGGCAGATAACCATTTATTTCAATCATGGTTTTATGTGTAGATAGGGTTGAGGGATATAAGGGTGAAGATTGAACACCCAACATCATCATCCATCAACCCTTCCACCTTCACAACCTAGCGGCCGACCTTGACTCACCTGGGTTGACGAGCTTACCTGGTCATGCCTGGCTGCCTTGTGTTGGAACCTTCATCTTTTACCTTGCTGACACGATCTCTTCCGTGGTGTCATATTTTCTTTCTCAATTCCATTTATGTTTATACCTTTTCCCTCTCCTTCCCTTCTACCCCCCCCCTATAACCCCCCTCCCCCTGCTCCACCATAACCTCCCCTTCCTTGCTCCACCATAACCCCCCTTCCCTGCCCACCCTTGCCCCCTTCCACACGTCTCCGCCCTGAAACATTCACTCACGTATGACCTGGTGTTCTTGTGTGGTAAAATCCGGGTTCCTAAGGATTCCAATGCCTATTCTTCACCTTAAAATCCGGATTCATTGATTCGTTCGTACATTTTTACCTCGTCTTTTGTCGTGTGTGAGTGAATTAGTCAGTCAAGGTGTTTTCTAAATAAAGTGAATCAATCAGAAGGGTTTTTCCACCACCTCAGATTAAGATTAAAACAGAAGGTACTGTATACAGGAAGTCGCAGAGAATCCGGAACTTGCACGCGCGTTTGTGTGAGCCCTCCGTAACACACACACACACACACACACACACTCTTCTTGTCCGAGTTTTTTTTTACACCAACACTCACACGGACACTAACGTTAATCACCATACGCTTTCTACATTCCTTTGCTGATGAATTTAGAAATGGCGGTAACTTTTTGGGGGGAGGGTTAGCCAGACGCATATTGTTTTTATTTCGATTTTTTGAAGAGGAATAATCTCTCGTTGCTGAAGACGTGAGAATATATAACAAAAAATTTTAATTAAAATGACATTGCAATTACACTTAAGATTCGACCTTAATTAGATTCGTTCACTTAAAACTAATTAGGAGACAAAATTAACACTTGACTCTTAATTAGATACGTTCACTTAAAACTAATTAGGAGACAAAATTAACACTTAAGACTCTTACCTTAATTAAATACGTTCACTTAATACCAATTGGGAAACAAAATTAACACTGAGACTGTACCTTAACTAGATACGTTCACTTAACACCAGTAAAAGCGCAGTTATCCACAACTAGGAGCTATTTTATATTAGAGATTCGAACCCTCCGAACGTTTGAACCCCGAACTCCGAACCCCGATCCCCTTGAACTCAATTTTATTTTTTTGGATATTTGTATATAATTATCCACAGATTATAATTATTACCTTTATCCTGTTATTCCTCTCCCTCCCATTTCTTTTGTGATAACGTCTCCCTAATTATTCTCGTCCTTCCATTACCCGTGTCTATTAATACCTCTTAATTATCGCTGTCTCTCTCTCTTATTCTTCCTATTCATCCTCCGTGACTCTATTTCCACTCGTTAACGCAGCCGCCCTCTTTGTAATAGTCTACCCTCAAGGATCTTTTCAATTTACGTTTTCTCTTACACAGTTTATTTACATTCTCGGCTTTTCCTCCTCCTCCTCCTCCTTCCTCTCGCTCTCTCTTTAACTTTCCCAGAATTTTCGTTCCCAATTTATATCCGTTTTCATTGTCTTCCTATTTTTTTTGCCCGGCTTTTTTTTTTTTCCTTCCCGTGAATTCGTTTAGAAATTTGTTAGCGCTTCGTGTTACCAGGTGTATAGGCTATGGTGAATTGGCAGGTGTCTGGAGCCTTCATAATTAATGTTAGGATATATTTTCGTATTGACTAACCTAACCAAATACCACCTGGGGATTGGGTTTGGTTAGGTTATGTGAGGTTAAGTTAGTTTAAGTTAACGATTGGTTACTATAGGTTAAGTTCACGTTAGGGTGGTTAATATTCAGGTCAAGTAAGCTGGGATGGGTTAGGTTAGGTTAAGAGTGTACTGTATGTCTGTCGGAGGTACTGAGAGAGAAAGTGTGTTAGTTATTATACATGAACCAGCCTCACCACATACGGCAACAAACCGCAGACGACAAGTAGTGAGTAAAAGGTACACTTTCTTGCCGCACTAAATGGTGGTGTTGGTGACCGCAGTGTGTTCACCATGTTGCTTTCACCGTGAAGCAGAAAACTGACGCCATGGTAGTTATATTCACCAGGTGATTTGATGGTTGGTATTACCTGAAGATTAACGCACCCCCCCCCAGCTTATTTCTACCTGGGGGGGGGCGTAGTGTTAGTGTGTTTAAACAGCTGGTGAAATAAGCTGGGGTCTAATGTTCAGGTAATCCATTTTATCAACATGTAACAATCTATACGTATTTAACGAGATTCATTTATCGAGTTACAAATTCTATTTCTAATTGTTGTTGGGTTTTTATAACATGTTATTGTTCCTCTGTTACAGATGTCTCGTATAGTGTTGGCACTCGCCCTGGTGGCTCTGGTCCGCGGCGACGCTGAAGCCGACCCTGACTACCCAGCAGCGCGTCCCCCAACCAGCTATGGCGCCCCCCCAGCCCCAAGCTATGGCGCCCCCCCAGCTCCAAGCTATGGCCCTCCCCCTGCCCCCAGCTACGGACCTCCCCCTGCCCCCAGCTACGGACCTCCCCCTGCCCCAAGCTACGGACCTCCACCCAAGCCTAAGAACACGTGTCCTAAGAAATGCTACGAAAAGACTGTGTACACCACCATCACTAATACGGCCAAGGAACACCACACCTCCTGGAACACCAAGAACCAGGTACCCCTCCTGCATCCCTATTGGCTAAAGATCCGAACCTTAATCTCTGACATCACACAACTTGCTTCCCTATTGGTTGAATATTCCAGCTTCTAATTATGACTGTACTTGCTCAGCCTCCCCATTGGTTAAAATCATTTGACGTCACTTCATCTACCTCTTTATTGGCTAAAAATTCCAGCTTCTTATAACGTCACTCAGTCTCCCCATTGGCTAAAAATCTGAACTTGTAGCTATGACATCACACATCCAGCCTCCCTATTAACCAATCGCCATAACTTGTATAGATAACATTAATCAAAAGGTTATAACTACACCATTAACCTCCCTGTGTTGTTAATGACCACAGTTACTGATGCCCCGCGAGATAAATATGCCTTTGTATTTTGTTTGTCTGTTTAATGGAAGTAAATAAGTATCTCTCTCTCTATCTCTCTCTCTCTCTCTCTCTCTCTCTCTCTCACTCACTCTCTCACCTCTTCTACAGTACGTGCCTACAACCCTCTACAAGTACATGACGGAGACGCTCTACTACCCTACCACCGTCGTCCAGTACGAGTTCGTGACCCAACCTCTACCAGACCAAGTGATTTACGAGACCAAGGTGAGTCATAGGTCACGGTCGGGGATCAACTGCTGCCTCGTTCGTTAGCCTTTCTATGACTAAGGTGATTCATAGGTCACGTTCAGGAGGGGAGGGGGTCGATTGAGGTAGTTGACCCCCTCTCTTTGTTTACTATTATCTTGGTGGTATTGTTGGGTCATTATGAATCATCTTAGTTTATCATTGTATGTCTCACTCCCCCTTTTCCATGTGTCACTACCTCTCCTAACACGTATGTATCGCCCTCCTAACGCGTATGTATCACCCTCCTAACGTATATACCCCCTAACGCGTATGTATCACCCTCCTAACACGTAAGTATCCCCTCCTAACACCTACATGTCCCCCCAGGTGGCGTACAACACGGACAGGATCGAGGAAGCTCACATCACGACGGTGCAGGAGATGATGCCCGGTACCCACTACTACATGAAGACGCTGACGGAGAGCAACTACTGTACTAACACTGTCCAGGTGAGTCTCGTCTCTCTCTCTACCTGTTGTCCCATACCTGTTCTCTTATCTCTCTACCTGTTCTATCTGTTCTCTCTGTTCTCTCTACTTGTTATTCCTATGTGTTTATACCAGTTCTCCCTATCTGTGTTCTCTATCTGTTCTCTCTATCTCTTTACCTGTTCTCCCTACCTGTCTGTCTCCTTACCTGTTCTACCTGTTATGTCCCCCCTCCTCTCTCCGTCTTCCCCCCCTCCCTCACGCCTTCCTTCCCCCCCCCCCCCCCACGTCTTCCCTCCTCCCCACGTCTTCCTCCTCCCCCATCTTCCCTCCTCCCCACGTCTTCCCTCCTCCCCACGTCTTCCCCCTCCCCACGTCTTCCCTCCTCCCCCACGCCTTCTAATCCCTCCCTCCTTCAACAGGTTCCTTATTACGTAACGGTGACGGAACACGTGTACAAGACAGTCCAGGAACCCCATTACGTCACGGAGACCAAGTGGAACATAACTACGTCACCGTGACGGAAGATGAACCTCACTACGTCACCAAGACCGACCTCAAGACCGAACAGCAACACATGTACGTGACGGTAACAGAGACCAAACACGGCTACCACACCATCACCCAGACCAAGACCGAGCCGCATTATACCACCGTGTGTAACTACGGCAGCGGTGGTTACTGTTCCTCCTCCTAACAACGTATGGTACCCACCCCTCCCCAAGAAGACCACCATCACACCTGCATATATTAGTGAGTATTGTGAGTTGTTGGGGGGAGTATTGTTGATGGTGTGGTTAGTTCAGGTGTTAGGCAGGTAAGTGTGTGTGGTGTTAGGCAGGTAAGTGTGTGTGGTGTTAGGCGAGTGTGTGTGGTGTTAGGCAGGTAAGTGTGTGGTGTTAGGCAGGTAAGTGTGTGTGTGGTGTTAGGCAGGTAGTGTTTGTGGTGTTAGGCAGGTAAGTGTGTGTGGTGTTAGGCAGGTAAGTGTGTGTGGTGTTAGGCAGGTAAGTGTGTGTGGTGAGGCAGGTAAGTGTGTGGTGTTAGGCAGTGTGTGTGGTGTTAGGCAGGTAGTGTTTGTGGTGTTAGGCAGGTAAGTGTGTGTGGTGTTAGGCAGGTAAGTGTTTGTGGTGTTAGGCAGGTAGTGTGTGTGGTGTTAGGCAGGTAGTGTGTGTGGTGTTAGGCAGGAAGTGTGTGGTGTTAGGCAGGTAAGTGTTTGTGGTGTTAGGCAGGTAAGTGTGGTGTTGGCGGTAAGTGTTGTGGTGTTAGGCGGGTGTGTAGGCGTGTGGTGTTAGGCAGGTAAGGTGTGTGTGGTGTTAGGCAGGTAAGTGTTTGTGGTGTTAGGCAGGTAAGTTGGTGTAGGCAGGTAAGTACAAGTGTGGTGTGGTGTTGGCAGGTGAAGTGTTTGTGGTGTGGCGGGTAGTGTGTGTGGTGTTAGGCAGAAGTGATGTGGTGTTAGGCGGGTAGGTGTGTGGGTGTTAGGCAGGTGGGGTGTGTGTGGTGTTGGGCGGGTAGTGTGTGTGGTGTTAGGCAGGTGGGGTGTGTGTGTTAGGCAGGTGAGGTGTGTGTGGTGTTAGGCAGGTAAGTGTGTGGTGTTAGGCAGGGTGTGTGGTGTAGGCAGGTAGTGTGTGTGGTGTTAGGCGGGTAAGTGTGTGTGTGGTGTTAGGCAGGTAAGTGTGTGTGGTGTAGGCAGGGAGGTGTGTGTGGTGAGGCGGTGAGTGTTGTGGTGTTAGGCAGGTAAGTGTGTGTGGTGTTAGGCGGAAGTGGTGTGTGGTGTTAGGCAGGTAAGTGTGTGTGGTGTTAGGCAGGTGTGTTGTGGTGTAGGCAGGTAAGTGTGTGTGGTGTTGCGGAGACAGTGTGGTGTGGTGTTAGGCAGGTGGAGTGTGTGTGGTGTTAGGCAGGTAAGTGTTTGTGGTGTTAGGCGGTGGTGTGTGGTGTTAGGCAGGTAAGTGTGTGTGGTGTTGGGCAGAGTAGGGGTGTGTGGTGTTAGGCAGGTAAGTGTTGTGGTGTTAGGCAGGTAAGGAGTGTGTGTGGTGTGACAGGTAAGTGTGTGTGGTGTTGGGCAGGTAAGTGTGTGTGGTGTTGGGCGGGTAAGTGTGTGTGTTAGGCAGGTAAGTGTGTGTGGTGTTGGGCAGGTAAGTGTGTGTGGTGTGGGCAGGTGGGTGTGTGTGGTGTTAGGCAGGTAGTGTGTGTGGTGTTGGAAGGTGTAGTGTGGTGTGGTGTTAGGCAGGAGTGTGTGGTTTAGGCGGGTAAGTTGGTGTTAGGCAGGTGGGTGTGTGGTGGTGTTAGGCGGGTAGAGTGTGTGGTGTTAGCGGGTAAGTGTGTGTGGTGTTAGGCGGAGTGGGGTGTGTGTGGTGTTGGGCAGGTAGGTGTGTGTGGTGTTAGGCAGGTAAGTGTTGTGGTGTTAGGCGGAGTGTGTGTGTGTGGTGTTAGGCAGGTAAGTGTGTGTGGTGTTAGGCAGGTAGTGGTGTGTGTGGTGTTAGGCAGGTAGTGTGTGTGGTGTGGCAGGTAAGTGTGTGTGGTGTTAGGCAGGTAAGTGTGTGGTGTTAGGCAGGTAAGTGTGTGTGGTGTTAGGCGGGTAAGTGTGTGTGGTGTTGGGCAGGTGGTGTGTGTGGTGTTAGGCGGTGGGTGTTGTGGTGTTGGTAGTGTTGTGGTGCGGTGTGTGTGTTGTGGTGTTGGCGGTGTGTGTGTGTTACGGTAAGTGTGTTGGTGTTGGCGGTAGTGTGTGTGGGGAGTGTTGTGGTGTTGGGCGGAAGTGTGTGTGGTGTTGGCGGTAGTGTGTGTGGTGTTGGCGGTGGTGTGGTTGGGGGTGTGTGTGGTGTTGGCAGGAGTGTGTGTGGTGTTGGATTGTGTGTGCAGGTGTGTGTGTGGTGTTAGGCAGGTAAGTGTGTGTGGTGTTAGGCAGGTAAGCATGCGAGTTCTTTGTTACAGTGTAGTTAGTTGTTTGTGGTATAATTATGTAATAAGTTATTTAGTGAGTTATTGATGTGATTATGTAGTTAGCGAGTTGTTAGTGATAATTACTTAGCGAGATGTTGGTAAATAATATATCCCAAATTTGTCATTAGCTAGTTAATATTAATTTATAAATCGCTTCTAGTAATTATGTTGAGAAATTAGTAGTTAGGAGTTATTTAATGAAGACATAGTTAATACTGTAGATATATTACCTGTTAGTATTATGATTGTTTGGGGTTATGTAGTTAATATGTAGGATTGTGTTTTGTGAGTACTGTAGTTAGCTGAGATGATAGAGGTTTTGATCCCTTGTACACCATCACCCCCTTGTACACCACCACCCCCTTGTACACCAACCACCACCTTATACACCAACCACCACCTTATACACCATCACTAACCACCAACCACCACCCCCTTGTACACCATCACCACCCCCTTGTAGTACACAGTCACCACCACCTCCGCCTTGTACACCACCAATACCTATGTAGTACGTCCTTCACCCTGTCCGTCTTGTGTGGTGCTCTTGGTGTGCGTTTTTCATGTACAACTTTTCATTACACACACACACACACACACACACGTACGTACACGTTACCGCCGCTAGTTAGGAGCATGAGGCGCCTGGAGCTGTTCTGATAACTAATAATAACTACTTCAGACTTAAGCATCATACGCAGCGAACAAACCTCCGAATCTGTCACTTTTACTACAAAATATTTAATGAAAATAAAATCGTCGACTCACTCCGTTTACTACGAATTAAACTCACTGAAAAATCTGGCCACACCCGTGTTCGACTCGAAATCATTCATGTAAAAATTAGCCCGAGTCACGTTTGTTTACGATGATGATGTCTGGCTTAGGTCACTTTTCTTTTCCCTTTTCACTTGGTTGTAGATATGCATTACAAGCAGTTTTGACAAGTGGCGGAGGTCGAGTGGGTGTGGAACGGGGTAGTCGTGCTCGCCTTTTCTGTCTCTCTCCTCATCAGACAGAAGTGAGGTTAAACAGACCATAGGTAATAAGCAACAACCTTTCTTACCAGAATCTTGTTAACAAACCTAGCGTGACCGTAACTTCGAGGAGTAAACAAACAGCTGATCTTTCCCGCGCTTTTTTGTTGTCCGTC
This sequence comes from Homarus americanus, assembly GCF_018991925.1. Taxonomy (NCBI): domain Eukaryota; kingdom Metazoa; phylum Arthropoda; class Malacostraca; order Decapoda; family Nephropidae; genus Homarus; species Homarus americanus. The sequence goes on along the minus strand of NW_024720773.1, from coordinate 6,569,254 downwards.
TTGCGTAAATAAACCACACTTGGCCTTGAACTCCATTAGACATACTTGTATTTCGACACGAGGAGGAGGTGTGTGATGCAACAGCTGATCGTTCGCGCGTGTAAACAAACCTCACGTTGCCATGACCCTGAATAATGGAACTCGTAATGACTCTTCAACAAAGCTTACACGGGAATGAAACCTATTTTGAATTTAGAGCAGAATAAGGTGTGTGAGAAACGCCTTAAGGACCTGTAAAATTAACATTGGAGTTTTAGGAAAGCATTCCATATGGTGTACCGAGCACACACACACACACACACACACTAAGGATGAGTAGGAACTTTAAACGCGGAAGTTAAATTGATTTCCTGACGTCATTCAGTTTATGAGGTCATTTATTTTATGACGTTACTAGTCACACTGTGGTAATAACTCATCTCTTGCTAACTGATCCGTGAGACAGACATATATGTTGCCTCTCATCACTTTATCGACTCGCTCGGTAAACGTAACTACGTAATAAACTAGATGTAACAGAGGGCGTGACGTGACTGGTGATATAGGTCGTCACGCGCGCCATACTCGATTAGTTACGGCGTGTTATGATTTATTGCTGATCGTTGTGTCGACAGTAACAACCACTACACGGGGTGATTAACGAATTATATATAACGTCATGTGGTGGTTTCTCAAAGTAAGTTTATATTTTGGAATGGATTTCGTTTTTGGACGGTATATGTTGGACACAGTTTGGGAAGCGATACACTATGCCACTATGATGCAGTAACCAGTGATGCCAACCTCCCCTGACTGTCCCAACAGATTGTATACATGAGATTGAGCCTTGGGTACAGCTACCTATGGAGAGTACATTGTAAACCCTGAGCCTGTCCCATGACCAACACTTGACAAACCTAAAAAAAATATCTGAAATCTTGAATAATCTTCTTTTAACATTATTATTTGTTCGTCTCTCAAAATCTCTATTTACCTGAGCTTGGATACTGCCGCCCGTCACACACCATTACCTGTTGCCCCTCACTGCTCACGTCTAACTTGCATCCTCAATACTTTCACTGATACTCTGACGATGACTAACAGCTCTCGGTGGTTACGGTAATACCAACAGGATTACAGATAAATATATAGCCTAGGCATCTAATTTTAACGGATTATGTATATATAGTTTTAGCAGGATTAAGTAGCATTGGTTATATGATTCGAACAAGCTTGTCTACATACGAGTTTGGTTTTAAAGCTTTTTTTATATACGAATTTAATTTTAAGCAAAAACGGCTCTAACCGCCGCTCTCTCTCTTTTACAGATCGCACACCGTCTACGGTTAACTAACTTTAAGCTTTAGATACTTCTCTTAGTTTATATTCCTCAGTATTTACACAAGTGATATCAAATTATAGGGCGGCAACCCTATATTTGTATTATGTTTTATTGTTGTATTGTTGACTGTTAGGTCAGTCTCCCGCGGGCGGCGGACTTACAGCAGATGTCGGGCTTAAAAGACGTCTGTAAAACAAAGGTTATTTTTATAAGACTGTGACATTAATGGGCTAATGTCACACCATATCAACAAATGTCAATATTTTTAGAAGTCTGTGTCATTGCTGGTCTAATGTCACTCCATATCAATGTGTCTATATGTTTGTTTTATAAGACTGTGTCATTACCAGGATAATGTCACTACTTGTATCTACAAATGTCAATGTTAACTTTCATATTAGTTTGTCGTCGACTCAACTGTGGGCAGTCTTTTTTTTTTTATCTCTCGCTCAACTATATTTTGTAATATATTTCACATATTGCCTACTGTTGACTCGGACGCCCCACCTACACGTATAAGTTCACAATTTTAGTTTATTAGATAAATGTTATAGTCCATTATGACGTAGCACACTATTGTTACCCCCAACCTCCTCCCTCCGTTAACCATTGTTCTCACCTGTAGTGTTTACGTCTCACGCCACCTACTTGTGTATATCTACAAGTCTTTCAGGATAATGTGTTTACCCTTAAGGACCATTATATGTATATTCCATCCGAGAAATAAAAGTGTTTTTTTTTTAATGGTGTTTTCGTTTGATATTTTTTCCTCACGACTTCATATATTATAGATTCTTAAGATCAACAAACTAGGTACTGTACAGCAGTTGGCCAGGGGCCGGATACTCGCCTTGAACACCTTTCTCTATCACCAGTATGGTTTTTCACAGGCGAGATCTACTGGTGATCTGCTCTCCTACTGCACCCATCTTTGGTCATCCTCTTAGGGATTGCAGGGAAACTTTCGTCGTTGCCCTCGACATCTCCAAAGCATTTGACAGGGTATGGGCAAGTCTTTGCTTTCTAAACTATCCTCTTATGGTTTCTCTCCCCCACTTTTTCTAATCTCTAGGTCCCTTGAGAACCGATCCATGGCAGTTGTTGTCGAGGGATCGACCTCTCGCTCTTTCTCAACCAATAGTGGTATCCCACAGGGTTCTGTTTTTCACCTACTCTCTTCCTTCTTTTTATCAATGATTTACTTCACACTACGACTAATTCTATCCATTCCTACGCTGATGATTCCACTATTCACTCTTCTTTACATCCCCCGCTCCTCAATTCTCAAACTAGATCTGTTTCTAGAGCTGATATCATTACATCTATCAGTGCGCACCACTCGTGCTTCAGAATTCAAATTTGGCGCCACTGATCAAGCCGATTTGTTTACATATCTTGCCCAGGCCTACCAACCCTCCCGAGTTGCGGCAGTGTGGTTACTAAATGGTAACCCAAATGGAATGTACAATTTGCTAATGGAGTTTGACGAATCCATCTGTCAGGTTACTAAAACCTAACCCGACATTTGGAATTGCTCTTCGGACTTGCTGGCCAGAATATTAAAAACAAAAAAATGCCGATACTATCCTCTTTTCTCGTCAGTATTTATTTTCTTTAAGTTATGTATGCCCCTGTGTGTCTTCCTGCTGGCTACACTTAGTTTTATTTTCTTCACTTGTGCAGGTAAGAGTTATTAATTTTTAGGTGGTGTATATTGTCGCGGGCGATGGTGTGTGAGATGACTACTCCTCCCACACTGTGTCAACCTCCGTGGTAGTCAAGAGCTGCCCCATACTGTGTCAACCTCCGTGGTAGTCAAGAGCTGCCCCACACTGTGTCAACCTCCGTGGTAGTCAAGAGCTGCCCGCCATATCTTATCACTTTCCTTCCTCACACCTCAACACAATCCACATTTTTCATCCTCCTCCATTCTCCCTTTTTATCCACTCTACGTCTCTTGGTGATGAAGATGGTAGCATAGTTTGCGATAGTGGTGGTGGTTGTAGTATAAATCGTGATGGTGGTAGTAGTTGTAGTATAGTGATGATGGTAGTTGTAGTTAAACTGATGGTGGCGAGTGTTGTAGAGCCACGTAGATGGTGGTGGTGTGTAAATGTAGGAAAGAAAAAATATAGTGGAGAGGAGGAACTAAGGAAGAAATAGAAAGAATGGGAGCAAGAAGAGTATAAGTAGGAGAGAAGAAGGATCCAGAAGGATAGAGAGGCGAAGGTAGAAGATTAAGAAGGTTTAGGTCAGGTTAGGTGTACAGTTAAACCCATGACAAAGGAGAGGGGGGGGGGAAGCCTCACTCTTCCAGGGGCTCCCGCGCTCTCCTGGTTTAAGTAATAAGTTCAAAATGCAACACACAAACGGCAGCTGTGTTTCTGTTAACGGGAACAGGACAGGAAGGATGGCTCCTATTTCATCGAAGCTACAATCCTAATATAACAGGATGACATGCTATTAAACATCTTGGGTTTGTATAAGATCACGCGTAAATGAAAGGAAAAACAGACAAGGAATCATAGCTGCTGAATCGGACAATACTCTGGTGAAAAGAAATAAAAATGTTTGGTTATTATTGGATTGACTTCATATCACACTGACTACTGAATACATTGCCTGTTGTATGGCAGAACCTTGTGAAGGGGACAAGTCTGAAAATCTATATAATACTACATGTGTCACTTGCTAAGCTACACTGAGTGACTTATTATTGCTGGCTATAATCTCTTAATTTCACAGCTGCCTTTACGCTCATATCACTCTGACTAAATTGTCTTATGTGTGTATTAAGAACCTAACACGGGGAGATCTGAACATCCATAATGCGTGGGAAGTAACACACCCCTCTATAGGCTAATCAAAATGACTTTATTATTCCTGGACATATCTTAATTTGTTTCATACAAGGATACAGGCTTCTCAGTATCCTCGACAGAAAACTTCTTTTTTTTTTACCCTCGTGGCATTTTGCTGGGTGAGGTGAGCAAACACAGGGATAGTGAGTGTACATTTAATTTCAATATGATCTATTTTTGGCGCTACCGTGTGAATGGAATCCTAGCTTTATACAATAACAAAGGGACATACTAACATAACAATTTGGACTCCTAATTCTTGTTCGTAAATGTCGCTGCATAAAAAAAAATCCCCAGTAATTGTTTGATGCCTTACTGGGACATTAAGCGACTACATCATGTGAAGACAATTGGCAGTTGGGAGGGACCTGCACGAGGCTATGGGCCAGTCCATCCTAAGGATTACTACTGCCTACTTTATTAATCTATTAATGATCTGGAAACGACAGCACATGTAGACGACCCAATAAATAAAAAAACAGACATTACAAGATCATGTTGGTGTTATTAATGTGTCCCATGGCCCTGCATTAGAGGTGAACCTTATGTCTACCAGTAGGGAACTCTTACTGATTAAAGTGTGAAGTATTAGTTCTTATATATATATTGTTACGAACCACGCCATCTATTGTCCTGATCTACCTACCCAGCACCACGAGCAACGCCATCTAGGGACGAAACCCGAGTATGACTAGTCTTAGTTACCACTCCGGGGTTTCCCTTCTCCATATCCTGGTTGTTGCGTCACCTCCTACAAGTCTTCTTCGTCAGCTCCAGTTCGAGGAGAGTTCAGTTCACTCTGGGAAGTGACCACAGGATCACCTATCCTGGAAACCTACGTCACAGTGATTACCTACCGTTTTCTACAATACTCAGCCTTACTCGTCAGCCATCTCAGCTCCGCACTTAAGTATTTGTAATCTTATATTGCCTTCCCCACGTCCACTTGCTTCAAAATTGTTTTATGTTGTATAAATATGTATATACTGTTAATGTTTAGGTTAAGTATGGTTAAGGGTAAATTATAGAAAGCTGAATATTTTGTTAAGGAATTCATGGTACTTTATTATACACAACAAAAACTCGCATCCTTTGTCTACCCTTTTATAGTCCGATTGTCTTTGTTTTTTTATTGTTGTTGCCTGTTGGGATCTGGGTAGACTTTTAACTATATTCTAAATCCCCAACTCGTAACACTACACAAAAACGCCTAAGTACAATACTGTATTAAAGAAAAGGTATTGGAATTTTTTTATGAAAAGAGGGGGGAGGGGGATCCGGACTCCCAGAAACCCCCTTGGATCCGCCCCTGACCGCCGCCCTTGCTAGCTTCGACCAAGCACCCACACAGTGACCCATCACTACCACACTGACATCACCTGAATACATGACTATCAATAGATAGTTATACAGTGTAATTTATGAGTTTAATTTTAAATTGGGAAACCGGCAAGCATAGTATACAGATCGTAAGAGGCGTTATATATAAATGGGGATCGTGGTAGACCTGTACTGTGGAGTGTGGTGTGGTGCTGTGGTCGTGGCAGTGGTAGGGTTCATCTTCACAGGTGTGCTCAGAGTCTGAAATATCAAAACAGGATTGAGGAGGATTACTCATTTAACACGAAAGTATGGTGGTGGGGTAACACTCACAGTTTTACCCTGGGGCAGAGATCCCCTCCAACCCCCGTCTCCTGACGTCCAGCACTCGAACTTGTCCACCAATCAGCTCCATCGTTACAAAACTACTACCCATTCATTCATAAATTTAGCATTGCGACTCTGCCACATTAAGTAAACAACACCACCGGGGTTAAAGAAACTCTTGTGAGGCAACTGTACACCCGAACCATGTTGACGCTACGGATATTTACAACCACAGCGCCCCTTGCAACTACAGTACGCAGATGCAACAAGGATTGCTGGTATTGGTGAAACTGTGATCAACAGTGATTTGACTTTATCATCTGACACCCAATCAAACTTGAATGGGTCTGGAAAGACAGGTTGTGGATGATCAGCCTTGACCCACATGCATGATTGTAAGATATTGTAGCTTTCTTTACATGGTGGACAAATGTGTCTTCAGTGGGTGGCAGGCTCCAAACGTCCACTGACATTCAGGTTTGCCCTGGGTAACACTGATGACTTATTTAATGGTTTCAGTTGTTATATCTGACTGACTTTAAAGCTCCTGACATTCTTGAATTCTTGTACAATATCAGGAGTCGCTGTGCCATTTAGAAATTTGTTCCCCTTTCATATAAATGTAGTTCGTTGTGTGACATCCACTTAGAACATGATCTAACTTATCAAACATAATATAAGATGCTGTACAAACTGCCGCTGCCATCCAAGATAAGACACCACAACAAACGTGACAAAAAGAAAGAAAGAACCTACCTAGATACTTTGTCTTCCCACTCCCAGCCAACTATGTTATCTCCTCAACTCCGTCAGTCATGCTGTCCCTCGCAATATGGTTTTAATATTAGACACAAATTGGTAGAGTTATCCACTAAATCTTGACTCACTGTCACAGAAAACGAATGCATTTTTACATTAAAAAAAATTGTAAATATTTCACGCTTAAACAGGAAGTACATACTGTACTTTGATATCTGGTACCAATGAAAGCAACTTTCTCAAAGTACTGTAGCATGGTGTAATTTTACGTTTTTTTTGTGGACGTGAGAGTACCGGTAAGTAATTAATTTTTTTGTGCATACAAAGCACGTACAGATCATCATTTTAGTGTAATATGATCAGTGTTCCATCGGTTTTTACCCAGCAATTTCCCTCATCCTTCCTACCCTGCCCACTACGGGTGATTTATGATCGTAGGTGAATAATAATAAAAGAACAAACATTATTAATAAAAAAATCTGTCGTATATTTTTATCACTTACTATCATCCACAGAACACGTGGAAAAAATTAACGTATTACCACAGGTTGTTCCAAGAGTTCACAAATTTCACTTCAAATAAAGCTTACCCTGTGGATTCAACTTAAAAGCTGTAACCTTAGTGGGTATCTAAGGTGCCGTAATGCAGGCACCAATCTTGTGGCCCTCTTTTAGACATTTTCAATCGACTGACAGTCTCTAGCTTATCTCGACGACCAGACGGCGTGACAATACTCCAAACGGGGAGCACTTCACCTTTAAAGAGTGTTGTGATAATGAAGGACGGGCCATTTAGATTTATGAACACCATCACTTTTATCCTCTTCACCACTGATCGGCTCGTTAGCCGCTTGGGCGATCGGTCACATCTCTGTCACGCACTGTCGGCAAGTACTAGCCATGTACTGGCTCTCTGTTACGCACTGTTGGCAGGTATTGGGCATGCACCGGCTCCTGAATGTACCTGAACCTGCTCCAGTGTTGGTCAAGTCTGGTCTTGAATGAACTCAAACTCGGTGCCGTCACAACACTTTCTGGCAGATTGTTCCAAGAGTTTACAACTCTCACTCCGAAAAAGTTTACCCTCACAGTTTTCTGGACTTGCGGCTTCTTCAATCTTGAGCTGTGACCCCTTGTGGGGCGAGCGTCCGCCAGCTCGAAGTAAGGACACTCGACTGAGTAGTACCCCTTGAGATGCTCATACACCTCAATTAGGTCGCCCCTTGCCCGTCTGTAGTATAAGCTAGGCAAGTTCAGGCGCTCCAATCTCTCAGGGTAGTTGAGGTGCCGAAGTGCAGGCACCAGTCTGGTGGCCCTCCCTTGAACATTTTCAACCAAGGAATGCACTCTATAAGGTACGGGCCAGGCCAGGCCAGGCTTCTAAACTTTTATATTATATAAATTTGTTCTAATAGACTCCTCTGAGAACTCAATATGGCTAAGTTATTTTCATCCTACCTTGTAAGCGCAAATTGAGAGAACTGGGGCTCCATAATTATCTTGAGAAAAGGTTCAAGGGATCACCCTGAACGAGGTGGATGACTGGTATAATAGGCTGCTAGACGTCGTAGAAAAATCTGTTCTAAATTTGATTGACATTTCTTTACTTTACTTTATCCTCTTCGCCACTGATCGGCTCGCTAGCCATTTGGGCGGTCGGTCACGTCACTTTCACACTGTTGGCATATTTGGAAATTGTCAAACAATGGTATCTGCCGCAAAGATACAATCAAGATATTTACCTCACTAATTATAATTCAGTGGCGAAGAGGATAAAAGTAGTTGTTCTGAGTCCTGTACATTAGTCACCGCTGCTGTCCTGGGTGTTTTACGTTTTCTTTCATGACAGAGTACAATATCCAATGACCATATATGTAAAGTATTAAGTTGTTCTTAACACATGGTACTAATATCTATTATTAGAATATAATAAAATATCGTAATATTAATCGTTATTTACAAATGAAACTTAAACATGTAATTTTGACTTTTATATTGTGAAAATTTTCAACAATGAAAAATGAGAAAACATTTTTCTTTGAGGCATTTCCATTAATGCTCGTATATGTATTAAGATATGTTAATTTTATTAATTTACACAGGTATATGTATATGTTTTAAGAAATATAACATGAAATAGTGAAAAAGTAATTCAGTGTAAACAAATATTCATCATGGCTTCCAGCAAAGGCTCCGGGCCGCAAGTAATTGACATTTCCAAGCTAAATTTGGAGCAATTGACGGCATTAAAAAATCAACTTGACCAGGTAAGATATCAGTTCGGTGCTGTGGAGGATGTAAATGGTAATTAATAGCATAATCATTTAATTTGGAGATGATATGAGTCACTCCTGGTTGGACACATGTTCATGGGCGGTGACAAGTGACTCGCGTGTTATTGATCATCATATAAATGTTGTCAAAGGTGTCAGTGTTGAATGATGTTCTTATTATCCCCAAACTTCTTAATTCAATTTTGTCTTGTTACTTTAAGGACATTGGGTGAGTCACTGAATCAATACCACATACCTTAGGTGGTGACCCTGCCTTAGTGATGGTGGAGGCAGCTGAGGGAGGCAGTCATTTATGTCTGAGAACAGCACTACCTATACCACCAGAAGGAGTTGTTTGATTTCGTTAATTTTGTCCACAGATGTTCTTTGGGTGATAATACTTGTAAGTAATAAAAGCACAGTGGATATTATGCCATGACCGGCTAAGTTCCTAGTAACGCTATTTTACCGTGAGTGTGCTCTGATTGGCTAATCGTCCATTACCAGTGAACAAAATGACCAAATATCTACTGCATTTATTTTTTCTGGAGATGTTGCTTGGATGATAATGGGAAAATAGAAATGACAATGCACAGGTTAGGAAGTTTCTATAGGTTCTGTGCTTTGTTGTTTTGATTTGATTCACCAAACAGAGCACTCACAGTAAAATTGCATTAGTAGGAACTTAGCCGGTCACGGCAAAATATACACTGCCTAATAAAAATGATACGACAATGCATAGAACATGACCTAACCAACCAAAGAAACCTACCTAACCTTACCTAACTTCCTAGCTGGAGGGCGGACCCCCGTCATATTAAACAGAAAGTACTTATTTTGATATCTGGTACCAATGAAAACAACTTTGTTGAAGCGTCATGGTGTAATCTTATGTGGATGTGAGAGTACGCTCCGACTGAGCAGGTCGTAGAGTGAAGGTCGGTATGATAGAGGTGTGTAAATGGAAGTCAGGGCTAAACAAGGGTGACATTACAAAGGTACTCAAACTATCCAACCAGGAGCGAACTCATAACAAAGGTTTTAAATTAGACAAATTTAGATTTAAGCATGAAATAGGTAAACATTGGTTTGGAAATAGAGTAGCGGAAGAGTGGAACAAGTTATCAAATATCATCATTAACTCGAATACGCTGGATAGCTTCAAACATAGGTTGGATGGATATATGAGCAATAGGGGTTCGGTGTAAATGGGACTGCCGAGTATGGGCCAATAGGCCTGCTGCAGTTTCCTCCATTCTTATGTTCAAACAGACAACACGCAGTGACCCGGCAGATTTTTGGAGGAGTATTTATGGTAATTAATTTCTTCACATACAAAGCACATGACATTAATTTAGGTTTATATGATCAGTTTTCACCATGTTTTACCCAGCAATTTCCCTCATCCTTTATGCCTTCCCCACTACAGGTCATTAATGATAGATAGAGAAAAACTAAAAAATACAAATACTTATAAGTAAAATAAATAGTTGTTGTCTCTTTTAAAGTACCTAATATAATGATAGGAACACCTAGAAAAAATTAACAAAATCAAACAACTCCTTCTGGTGATACTGGTGTTCTCAGAAATTATCCAGACTGCTAACACCAGAATGCATTGTTTGATTTCGTTAATTTTTTTCACAGGCATGCGACCTGAGGTTAAGTTAAGTTAGGATTTCTTTCTTTTTCCTTTTTTTTTCTATGTACTATATGCAGCTTGCAACCCCATTTCTGGTCGTGGCCTCATTTTTCGGAACAGCTTTACCTAAAATACTATCCTGTACAGTACTTTCATCCTCGGATAGGTAAGTCAGGTACCAGTAGGTTTTATTGATTACCTTACTTTATGAGCAAATTGTATACTGTACAGGTAATGTAAACAAGTCAACAAGGTGTCACTGGGAGTTTGTGTGTCGATGTTCAGGATGAAACAATCTCTAAATTAAATTAACGAAAGTTGTAATCCACTTCTTTCTTGGGATATTGTAGAGGTTAGAAAGAAGTTTTCTGCTATAGAAAATAATTCTAAAGTTGCTGATTAACACAAATTGGTGTTCCAGAGTACAGTATTACCAAAACTATGTCGTGAAATTCACAAACTAATTCATATAACACAAAAAACTAAAAGACTTTCTGTATATGTACTGTTTTTCTTGTGATATCTTTTTGTTCTTTGGTATTTACAGTTAATATACAGAGCTTTTACCACAAAAAATTTTTCCAGACAGAATTAATATACAGTACCTCCTTTTGTGTAGCGGAAACACGTTAAAAACATTATTAGAAAGAAAAAATCATTAGAAGATCAGCCATTTTCTGTACAGGTACTACCTAAACTCATGGGATGGAGAAATATTTTTGGAGTGTTAGACATCTGGTGTGACTAACATTAATGTCTTATGGGCAGTAAGGAAAGACAACTGAAAATGAAACAGCTTTGCTTTAAGTTATCACTTGATTTACTAAATCAAAAAATACTTTCTCAGTCTACAGTAGAGTACTGTACGCACAGTAACCCCGTGTTTTTCGCGGGAATTACATTCCTGAAACCCCCGCGAAAAGCCAAAACCGCGAATACTCTTTTAGGAATCACTGTACCTGTGGCCACCAAACAGCTCAGGTAGGTCACGCACTTAACCACGCCATGCTCTCCACTCACGGCCCAGTGGTCACACTGATCACTGATGCACTGTACCGGCATTTACTTACATCATTATTTGAAACTACTGTAATCATATTGTAGTATAATAATGGAAAAACGTAAACACAGTTATATACAAAAAAAATTCTTTACAAGTAAATAAATTTTTTTTATTTTGCTGAGGTCGGCAACATCCTCATTGCCAGCCTCTCCCTGCTGTCCCGGCATCGGCCTGCCCTCACGCAGTCATGCTAGCTAACCAGTCCTCTTCCATCCACATTCCTCCACTTGAAGACTTGTATTCTGACAAAAGACACAAATGAATTGTCAGTCTTCACCACATCTCTAGCCATAGCTCATACCACCTCTGAGCTTGTCCAATAATACTTTTTTTTTCATTAAGGTCATCACGATTCTTGATCTCTTGGTCACTTTAGAGTTTTTTATAGTAATATTTGCCTTTGATGAGGCTGGCTTACATCCCGGAGCCATGTGGAATGCACGTGGGAGGACAAACAGAAGAGGTAATCACAGTACGGTCGGCACGTGTGGACTGAGGCTTCTCGGAGCAGCGGGTGTCTCAGACGGGAAAGGGTGGCGTCTGTTTGCTGCACCGCACAGGGGAATATCGAAAATGGCACAAAATTTTAATTGTTGTTTTTAAAGGATATTTTATATACAAGTATATAATTTTTTTTGTAAAAAAAACAGCGAATGGTCAAAACCCCAATAAAAAAAACGCGAAAAACACGGGATTACTGTAGTATTCTATTTTTCCATTTTTCTTTATTAATTTTTTATTGCCTTGTACTTAATCCCGAGGCTTCGGGTCACGTCACATGAAGTTTTTTTTTATCTTTTCCAGGCCTATTTAATTAAAAAGAGCTGTCTTAGCAAGATTATGTTGCCAAATAGTTATTTATTTTTCACTCATACATGAGAGCCTTCCAGTCTCTTCTCAGTAGCTTCTCAGCTTTTGTTATGTAGGAATCTCATCCTTAGTCTTGACTCACTTCACAATGTTTTCTACCACCTCAACCCCCAAGCACAAGTTTAGTATTGTGCCAATTACTGGAGCAGTAATAATGATTGTTAACAGTGTAAATAGTAATAACATAGTAAAACAAGTGTCCTGTACCTCATACTGCTTATAAATTCATGTTGTTTACCTCGATACTACTGTACTGCATCACACACGCCACTGGTGTTGCCAACCTGTGGTAAGGACATGTATTTATTTCCTGTTTATATCATTCATGGCCAGTTTGTAATACTAAAATTGCTTTTTACTTGTTTTGTAATGTTCCCAAATGTACCCACATTGGGTGGGGGGGGGGGGGTTGCCAACCATAACCTGAAGCTCAGGGGTTAATCATATACAGTATATGGGAATTCATTATATGTTCATTACACTAAAATTATGTAATATATTTATCTACAGGAGCTACAGTTTTTCAATGAGTCGCTGCAACAGTTGAAAATTGCCCAGTTGAAGTTCAGTGAGTCTGGAGAATGTGTGGAGAAGGTATGTTCATGTTATAATGATTTTGTTCTGATGATGATATTTTGTAGTTATAATCCAGGTTAGCATGTTTCTCCTGCTCCACTGTAACTGTAACACATCACCACTCTTGTTACCATCTTTCTTGTAGTGTTTTAGTTCAAAGATTCGTTTGGTGAATCTTGCTGCCATATTTTATTTTGAAGTTATATTGTTGAAGATTCAGTGGATGCTATGAGAGTTGGGTGTTAGGTGGTTCATGGCAGCATTACAGCATTTAAGAGTGAATGATTGGAGGAAAGAGTCTTTGGTTTTGATTCTGACCACCAAAAATATCACAAAAACTTTAGTCAAAATAGCAAAACTAAAGATTGTTAGGCAGTGATTTGGTATAGTATGTTGTCCTTTTTTTTCCTTATTACAGTATTATTTAATGGGTGTATGACTGAACTCTTGTCTCTCTTTGCCATCCTTTGGTAACTATCACTATTTGTAGATGATGCTTAGTTGGTTAAGTTAATCTCATCAGCATATTCACCATAGGAGTTATATTAAACTTATGAGTGTGTTAAGGAGGAAGAACAAGTGACATTGCGTGATAGAAATTGAAGTACTAGTTTGTATTGAGAAAAAGTATTAGGTTGAATGTATGATTGAAACTACTCAAGAGTTTTATAATGTAAAGGTGAGTTAAGAGGAAAGGTAAGGGTGAGGTGGAGCATAAAATTGAGATGTGTGTAGAGAAAAATTAAGCTTAGATTTGAGACTAAATATTCATCTGGCAATGTTTGTAGGAAATTTCATGTTGTCTAATTAGGGAGTGTTGATCTCAACAGCCCCACCCACTTCTAAGTCATGTACCACTTATACTCTGTCATGCCTTCCTGACACTTCTCTTCAGGTTTGGATTATCACATATTATCTAGTATAAACTTTATAAATAAATATCAGAAATATGTATTTTGTGACAAGCATGTTGTGGCCTTGATGGTTAAAGCTGTTGTTAAGAAACATTAGTTCCCTGGCACCCAGTGTACTTCTTATAGTTGCCAAGGCTTATGAAAATGGGTGGGTTTCTCTTATTAGATCAAAGTCACAGCAGTGTTACATTTTGTTTCCAAATGCATCTGTGTGTGAACTTCATTGTCTTGAAAACACTTACTGTGTAATATTTCTGCTGGATTACATAGTTTAATGTACAGTATGACATAAAATCCAGATCGACAGTAATTACTGAAATTTTTGTTATCCTTTATTTAAATATTTTTTGCTTACAGGTAACACCAGAAACTAAAGGGAAGGAAATGTTGGTACCTCTCACGAGTTGCATGTATGTTCCTGGCACAATAGCCGATGCTGAGAAGTTACTCATTGACATAGGCACAGGCTATTATGTTGAGCGGGTAAGTTTCCTACTTTTTTGTCACAAATCTGGTGTGATAACATCAATATTGTATTATAAAACTAAGTTGTTGTATTGTAATATGTTACTGCTCACCTGATCACATACTGTACGCTGAACTCACAACAAGACCACTGTAGCTGTGTGCCATGGCCTGATCTGAAGATCACCCATTCCTCCCTGTTACATTTGTCTTTCCTTAAAAGGGTGAATTAGAAAAGGTTGTCCTCTAGAGGTGGAGGTGGAACAAGAGAACTATGTTTACCTAATCAATACACACACACTACACCAGCTACAGGCAGCCATCTTAGAGTCAGAGACAGTCCACCATTAATGAATTGGTTTCCCTCAGTATTTCAACTGTATGTTCAATACTTTCTCTAACACTGCCATAATATTACTCTGTGAACATTATATGCATGTTAAAAGGAAGTCCACAGGCTACTACTGTACTACCAGTTGGGGTTGACCAGCACTATTGAGAATGTAAACCCATCCAGTGAATATTGAGCTAACTGAAACTTTCAGTTGAATTTCAACCGAGTAATGCCATAAACCTCACGCTTTCATTGTTTTTTCCTGTAGGGGTGAACAACATTCTGTACTTTATCAAGGACTCGAAGACTTTTTTTGTAGAATTATAAATGTTTTCCAGAGGACAATTTTGTGTGATCTGAGAAACAGGCTTTATTATGTCCACTTTTTAAGAAACCTGGATCAGTTACTTCCTCTGTTAGAGAGAAATGGAGTGATCCCTCTGGTTCAGTCAGCCTGTAGGAAGCATCATTCAACTGAAACTGCTTTATGTAAAATTTATAAAAATTTGGTAATAAACACACAGGAAAGTCCTCCCTGGTCTTGCTGGATCTCTCTGCAGCTTTTGACACAGTAGATCTGTTGCTTCAGGATCTTGGGTTGTTTGGTGTCCATGAGAATGCACTCTCACTGCTTGAGTCTTATTTGTCAGGACAATCTCAATGTGTGTTGGTTGGTGAAACCATTTCAGACCCAGTCCCTTTGCAGTTTAGAGTCCCACAGGGATCAGTTTTTGGACTACTTCTATTTACAGTCTACTGTATACAATAGTCTTGCATCACTGCTGGATGCTCATGGTGTTGCCTACCATTTCTCTGCTGATGATACACAGCTTTATGTGAAAATAATAACTGTTGAGGATATTGAGGAGATAATTAAATCATTGATGTCTGTTATTAAAATTTGGATGGCTTGGAGAAAACTTCAGCTGAATGACTGTAAAACCGAGATTATCATCATCCAAGGAAATACTGTAGAAGGGAAGATGGCACAGATGAGCTTGGCTCTTTAAACTTTGGGGAAGTGCAACTCAGTTCTGTCAATTCTGTTTGTAATCTTGCTGTGTACTTTGACTCTTAGACTGAATTTTAAAGGGCATATAAATTCATTACTTAAGAGTTGCAGCTTTCATTTCAAAATCTATATGCTGTTAAAGTTTTTGGATAGACAGTGTCTTGTGACACTATTACATTCACTTATTTTGTCTCGGGTTGACTATTATAACTCTTTATGGGGCTGCCTACCTAATTATCTGTTGAAGAAAATTCAAACAGTGTTGAACAGGGTTGCCAGGATTATTTTTGCTCTACTGAGGACTCCTACTATCCCATTCTTGATCGAAATACATTGGTTTCCAATTAAAGCTAGGATAGAGTTGAAGCCATGTCTAATGAGTAAGTATTTGACCAACCTACTAATTCCACTGACCACACATTCATAAATGATTCTGCATAGTAGTGATGATTCTTCATGCCTTGAGGAGCCTACAACAGTAGAGTACAGGAATGTTCTTTTGCTGCTCAATCCTTTTCCTATACAATACAACACCCAGATTGTACAATGGGTTGCCTGCATCCATGAAGCAGCTAACTACTGTGGAGGCTTTTAAGAAAACTTAAGACCTTTCTTTTTCTTTACAGTTTACGATCCTGAACATGGTATGGTGATGGAGAATTACAGGGTTTAGGAAATATTAAAACTTAGTGAATATGAATGATAGAAGTCGAACTGTCACTTTTTGTGATATTTTATTGTAGTACGTATAGTACAGTTTTTCTTTTTATTTTCAAGTCTGGCTTGGCAGAGTTTTGAGCACTAGTGAATTCTTTCTAAGAACTAGCTATTATTAACTCAGAGCTGTCTATTATCCAGATTGCCTTGATGTTTGTGTTTTAGACTGAAAAAAAGTGCCCATGTTCTTAATTAGCAAAGTGTATACATCACATGGCAAATATTTAATGGAAATGGATGGTAAAATATATTTGAAACAGAACATTTGTGATAGGGCCACAATTATCAAGTACCTGTACAGATATTCTGATTTTAAGGTTCCATCATACTGTACAGTAGATGTTTTTGTAATGAGTGGAATTCCGTTGATTTTTTCCTTGTGTTTTCTTCCCCAGGATGTAAATGGTGCCAAGGACTACTTTAGCAGAAAGGTCAAATTTGTGACTGAACAAATGGAGAAAATTCAAAAAATAGCATCTGAGAAAAGCAAGCTAAGAGAAGGTATGTGGAAGGGGGAACATAGGATTACCCCCATTTCATCTAAACGTCCATATGATTACTGTATACATCCATGTGGCTATACACTTACACAACCCTATGTCTGTCTCAACTTACTTTCAAACACTACTGGCCATTCAGTTATAAAACTCACATTAATCTAAATATTTTGTAAGGTTGCATTTAACAGAAATAATTATTTTCTGATCTTTCATATTCTTCTATTGCTCTGTGCTGTAAGACACACGCAGAGCTCTAGTGTTATTAGTGATATAAACACTTATTCTGAATCACCAATATTTATGTGAGACATTGTAGATTATTTCTGACAAGAATGCAAAATAGAGGCAGTCCATTATTAGTACAGTAGTCAAATTACAGGTATCCCCTGATTTATGATTTCCATATTTACGACATTTTGCTTGAACAATGGTGATGCATTAAGACCACACCCCTATTTACGAAAAAAAAAATCATGTGAATGATGGTCATCGACCGACCAAAATTACTGACGTGCAGGAAATGGAATGCATCTCTTGGTGCACTTTTCAGCTGCAGTCTAACCACATGCCGCCTGGTGGTGCACTATATACTAGTTCCATTGTGTTCACACAAGCCAGTGGTCGTATAGCTCAACAATTATTGGTCAATATCGGTGTTGTTACTTATCACTGTTTTTGTGACAGTGAAGTGAGCAGTGTGACTTTGAAAATATCTGGCAAGGGTGTTGGTCAGGCTCATGCATCTGGGAAGGCCAAGGCACCCAGGAAAGCTGTCTTTGTACATGTGATGACTAGGCTTGTTCTTAATGATGTGGTGAGTATTGTTTAATTGTTTTAGGTATATTATTAGTGTAGGAATTTTATTTTTGGCGATACATGTGGGTGTCAGACTGCCTGGGAACATATCCCATTGAACCCCCATGTTACAATGATACCGATTTACAATATTTGGACTTGCGATGGGTTTTCAGCAACGTACCTCCGTTGTAAATCGGGAGATACCAGTATTTTGGGGGGCATTGGGAAGATTATTTAGAGGGATTTTTTTTCCTCATTTGAACATATAAAATTGTATTGACCAAATATTCCAAATTTGTCTTTGTTTCAGTTGTTATGGACATGATGGAAGTGAAACTTGATCAGCAGTTAGCAGTGATACAGCAACAACAGGCTGAGGCAGAGGCAGCAAAGGCTGCGGCTAAGGCAGCTGAAGAAGAAATGTGATAGTAAATAACTTTTTTTGTCATCGTCCGTAATATATAAATAATGCAATATTTAATTAGGCATCCTTTTTATTTACGTCTTAGGTACATCAATCTGTATTTGGGCACGACATTTCATTTTGCTATCAACTAATATAGGCAAAAAATTATATGGTAATCAGTATTTGGCTTACAGAAGCTCAGCTTACAATATTAAAGTTTCCTGTGGAAAAGAATGTCTCATTCTCTAGTGATTCTCATGAGAATATTCAGTACAGGCAGTCCCTGAGTTATGACCGTCCAACTTACGAACAGGATCACAATACCTGTACAGTCTTTGCCAAAAAAATTTAAATTAAAATTCCATTTTTTACATTTTCATTATTCTATACTGTATTGTTTAACATCACATACAGCTGTTTTCTCAGTCCACTGGGAGCTTGAACACATACAGGAGGTAGCTCCCACACATGAATGGGTTTATTAAACACCATTTTGAGGCCTCTCGCCAGTCGGACGCATCAATGATGTGTAAGACTGGTGAGAGAGACCGCAGAAATGCATTTAAAAAGCCCATTCATGTGTGGGAGCTAGCTCCTGAATGTAATGACAGAGAAAATGGCTGTTTATTTACATTATTTGTTGTGTGGGATATTATTGTTGTTTTGTATGGGAAGGTTCCAGGAATGTATACCTGTCGTAAGTCGGGGACTGCCTGTATGCAGGCACTCCCCGGGTTACGAATGAGTTCCGTTCCCAAGGACATTCTTAAGTTGAAACACATACCATATGTGCATACCGTACTTATAAAACAGTGTTTAAAATCCCACTATATTGTAGTCTGTCCTTATATACATCTAAAATCACTTAAGAGAAATGACAAAATGCAGTAAAAAAAAAATGAGTCCTCAGGTAAATAAAATACTGTAAA
The DNA here is from genome assembly GCF_018991925.1 of Homarus americanus. NCBI lineage: Eukaryota > Metazoa > Arthropoda > Malacostraca > Decapoda > Nephropidae > Homarus > Homarus americanus. The sequence continues at coordinate 6,550,167 of NW_024720773.1, read as the reverse complement.
TTTAAAGTTTGACCCTATCGGACCTCGTTCGTAACCCGGGGACTGCCTGTATAGGTCAAATGGTTTTTAAGTCGTCTTATAAAACTAAATATATTAAAAGAAAAAGATGCATGCAGCCCTATTTTCCTTTGTCATTGAATAAGAAATCTGTGTTAATAATGTTTGTTGGTTGTGTATTTTATTGAAAAATTAATGTTGATATGGCTTTACTTAATGAATTTATTGTTTGTTTTTATTAATTTTATATTCATCTTTTTGCCTCAACTTCTATTAGTAAACTTCAAAGTCTTATGCCTTTGTAAATTACCCTAACCTATGGGATATTGAAATAATTTATAACATCAAATAATTTATTCTATCCCGTAAGCCAACAAAATGGTATTCTAGAACAGTTGATACTATAGCATTAAGGTTTTACATAAAAACTCTACAGTATTTACAGAGATGATGCTTCCTGTCCCTCACTACCTGCATTATAAATTCTTACCCAAAACAGAGGAGCCACCTGCATGGGGGTGCTATTCAAAAGGTGCTGCTTCCTAACAGATTATCATATACCTGTCATGGAAATGTCTTACTCATAAATTAAGACCTCTGAATTCTGAAATGCATGCCAAGCCATGCCTTTATCTAAGCAGCATTAACAAATATTACACATGATAACATCAGCCACTGACATGGTCAGCCAATACTTCAATATTTACAATTGCTCCAAAACACAATCTCACTCTGTGATTAAAACACTGAAACAGGCTTATTAGGCTAAAAATGCTATTATACAGTGAGCTGAGGGACAGCCATGTGACAGTTCTGCGATAATATGCCCTGGGGTATTACATCAATAAAGCTCATTATTTGCCTCCACAAACAAAGTCCTCACTGAGGTAAAACCTATGGAAATGTGTGGCTAAGTATGTCACAAACCTAACGTGAATCTACTGTTGCTCCCACGGGTAACAACAGTGGTGGGTAAATGAAGTTCATGAGCATGAAAAAACAAAACAGTCCTGTGGCACTACCCTCTATGAAGGAAGGAGGCAGAGTGAATTAAGTGGCACCACACCTGCAACTGAAATCACAAGTTCATGTGTAATATGAGTTGGGGTACAACATAGGAGAGCTAAGTCCCTCCATGTACAAGGTGTCACACAATACTTTCCTCCACATAATGTTTGATACTGATGGACAGCTGATAACAGCATTACATGATATATGCATATAATGCAAGCATTAAAATATATGGAGTGATTACTTGCCACAGCCCTGTTATAGTGCATGGATATAGCTCATTCAATATAAATATTTAACAAAATCATGAGAAACTTTGAGAAAGGACATTATAGATTGCCAGTAGCACAATACCTTCATTACAATAAATGACTGTGTGGACAATTCACTAATTGACATTGAAAATAATGATTTTACTTTAAAATTGGACTTTGTATTATGTACTAAAGATTTTTCTAGGGACCTGAAAGACTAAATGGGTTAAATCAGATTAATGAAATGAGGTTGTCAATTTCTGTTGTAATAATAACCTGACCCTACTTAGTATGAAGAAATACTTCTTGATAAAATCCCTATGCTCGTACAAATTTTTTGCATTTTGAACACGTTTCCCTGAAACAGTGGACAATAAAATGTCGATATAACATTTCTGAGAAAGCTCTGAAAAATGCTGAAACAAAAGAGTCTAAATTATCTATGTATTCCATAACACTAAAACCATTTTGATTAAGATATGTGATATGAATTTTTGTTACATTGTTCAATAAAGATGTGAACTGAGATTTTGGCTACTTATACAGTATTAACGTTTCTAAAAAAAAAAAAAAAAAAAATTGGACATACAATATTTCAAAGATGTGACAGATCCAATCTTGTTTGTAAGTACAGTACTCTTATAAGTTTCTTTAATATTCAATATATATATATTATATTTATTCCCCTTTAATTATTGAGCCCTGAATGAGAGAACAGGTCATGAATATCAGCCCCTGGACCACCTTAACAAACAGATCACAGAAACAGCATCTTATACACTACAATAGTGTGTATGTGTGTGTGTGTGTGAGAGTACGTCAATCTGGGATTGTGGACTATGCAAAACTAAATTACCATTATAGCAAGTTTGTCATAAAAATACTGCTATAAAGCGGATTCCTTCATTAATTATGAAACCTTTCCTGTACTCATTAGGAAAAGAAACAATCGAAATGATCATTTTTTTTTAGAGAAAATATTTCAATTTCACTACAACTGAACTGTTGGTAATTCAAATGCCCTAAAATGCCTAATGAGTGGATCTCTGGTATTTCCCAAACTGGGACTGAAAGACTCGATTCTTATAAAATGTTTTGATGTTCAGGAATAAGATAAAGCCTTTTTTTTATAATTAAAGATAGACACTGGAGCATTTCACAAAGAGCAACAGGAAAATAGCCTGATGCAAATACACTGAGATGTGAATCACATGACTCAGAATATTTTGAATGGGATTCACCTTACTGCAGACTCCCTTTTCTGGTCACAAAACAGAAAATGAGACTGCTTAAGTATTCTTTAGTTTAATGTTTGCTGAAATAACCAAATAATATATAGCAAGAATATATATCATAGTAGGATGGATTTTAATGTACAGTACTTTTAAAGGAAAACAAAATTCAAAAATTCATCTGAAAGAATTCAGCCTATTTAGAAAATCATAAAGCTTGAGAAAAATATTTAAACCATAAAACATTTTTAAATTTCAACAAACAGTTTGACCTTTTAGGTGATGAATAGGCCACCAAGTTGTTTACTATGATGAGCATTAGTGATTGTGTTGACAATACTTGTGACTGGGTCAGCACATACAAGCCTTTGCATGAATATACTGTGATGCTTATATTTTCTTTTGAGAAACACCTCAGATTATTATATAAGGCCTGAAGTGGCTAATCACATCACACTTTCATATGCTCCTACTTACTCTATTCTGGCCATATTGATTCCTGATGTCTCTCTATTTATGCACGTACATCTTATGCGAGGTAACTGTAAGTGTCCTTCTGGCCATCTATTCTCTCTAGGTATTCTTTCTCTATCAGGATATCAATGCATCTCTGAAACAAATAAGAAATACACATTAAATGTTAACTTTAGGTTTTAGGGAATTTAAATAAGTGAAAAATCTTGTGTATTCTAGAAGATACGCTATGAAGGTAGATACGAGAAAAATAAGAATAAGTCAAACAAATACCTGTACAGCATCTAACAATCTGAAAGAGCTACTATAATGGGGGATATAATTTTAGTGACAATAAATGGCTACTGATATGCAATATATCATCAGTACTAATGTATAAGCATGCTTATCTTTGCTTCCATTACACTCCTTTTTCCCAAAAGGTTCATTCTTCAGTATACAGGTTGTACCACTCCAATCCTGCACCCTCAGGACCTGACAAGAGCTGGACCATATAATTTTCCAAACCATGGGTGGTTAATATATTTCTATACTAAAAAATGATACAAGCTCACGTACACACAGCCTCACGAACGCTGCCTTTGCCTACCCCATAGAAACAGGATTCCTTCATGCTGCTGCCCCCTCCCCCACTCAAAGTGCTAACTCACACACAAAGAAATGTTTATTCCCTTTTATGATTTTTCACTGATTTTTTTTTCCCATTTTGAATGTAGGATTGTGTGTGCGTGTAACTGAGTATAAATAATGAAAGTTATGTATATCTACCCAAAATTACGAGTTGAAAAATAACCATAAAGTGCTCACAGCTCGGCCAGGTAGCGAAAAGTCTGAGGGGAAATGGATACACTAACAAGTGTGACATGGTAACAGTGCCACCAGCAATGTAAATGTTCAATTGTATCAGGTATTTGTAGATTTAAAGTGGCATTTATAGTGAATGATGATGTTCTTTTCAGGTAGAAACATAAAAAAAAATCTAGGCGTACGGCAGGCAAGCCACGGATAAAAGCGTTGTATGGAAATGCATGAATATTAACTCCTCAAAAATATTACACATATATAGTTCAACCCTCTACTTTTTGCATAAAAATTTGATCATAAAAATTCTAACTATACTCGAGTACTGTATATAGTTGCCAAATATGACTACTTACAGGCTCACTACAATATTTAATGTTTAACACACTTTTTCAATAATGTATACTTTCTACAATTATAACAACTAGAATTTGAAAGCTTTGTACTTTAAATTATGACTTGAAAAGATGTTGCCAAACATTTTATTTTACACATGGTGAGACAGCCTGTTGAAGTTTTATCCAAACAACTGCCATTAGGTAATAATAGCTAACCAACACAAATCTAGGAAATGGCTGTAAAATAATCTTGTTGATAACACACATCTATAAATCGATTCCCTAAAGGAGCTTATGTCTGATGTATTGGTGTCTTAACTACCCTTTGATCTATTCTCTCCTTAATGTCTTAATTCTGTTTTATCTACCACAAGTATGAGATCAAAAAGGTCATTGGATAATCACAGCTAAATCATGCAAGTGTGGAAAATTACTGCAAAAAGTTGTTGTTGGATACAACGTACGTTGTCTCCCTCTACTGAATGCATGTACAATATTACACCGTCCCTGTACACTCTTTATTATCCAATTTTCTTGTACCTTCTCATTTGTATACTTACACCAATTAAAAAAACATTACCTAATTTTGAAAAGTTACAATTACCAGGCCCAAAAGTTGAATTCTACAAACTGCCTGCATGGATACAAGAATCTGCCTGTTTTCAGTTAAAAAAAATAAACACTTTAAAGATTGTAGGAGAAGGTGGCATTTTTTCATGCAAATTAAAGTATTATTGATTTGAAATTATACAAATTACTGGAATATACCAGTAACTGAAAAGCAAACACAACTTAAAGACTAATGTCAATCAGTGAGCACTTACCTTTATGGTTGGTACGCGAGGTTTGAACCTTGGAGTTAACTGGTTGAGAACTTCCATGAGGAGCTGCTGATGCTTACACACTTTCCTCATCTTCATAATTCGAACTATGGCTGCTTGGATCAGTAGCTTACGATCTTCCTCAATATGCTTGTGGGTAAGCTCTTGTTCAATCTGAAGTAACAAAGCACGTCAACCATGAAAGTTTTACGATACATAATCAAATATTCTGATTGGTCAAAGTTAAAAGATAAACAATTAAGCCAAGAGTAACCAACACTAAGTTAGTGAGATTATTACACAATGGAGATGGTCCAGAAAACATACTGGATGATCTCTTGGTGATTTATTATTTCTATTGTTCAAAATGCTGGACCAAGAAACATTCCAAGCATTTACTGTCAGTCATTCACTCTTACTACTATACTGTATTTGTTGTGGTGCTTCCCTTCCATGGTACAGCCCTAAAATGCCAGTCTTGTTTATCCCTGTTCCTTCACACGACCCAGCAACTATATGTCATTAGTAGCACATCCGTCTCGCAAAATTGCTCAACACTTAAGTATCTAATACTGTAATACACATACATACAACTGCTTTCAGTTTTTGGTACCTCAAAATAAAACCTAATCACTCACCTTCATCTCTGTCTTCATTGGCACATTAATGTTGACCCTGAGTTTCTTGTTTTTGTATCCAAGGAAAAGGTTGACCCGTGAATCCAACGAGATGTCCTCATCATCTTCTGATATGAGTAGCTTACACTTGAGTAGGATCTGAACTACTTGAAGAAGAATATCTTGAGTAATGCCAGTCATCTCCTGTAAAGGGGACCAAACATTGTATAAGCACCTTGAGGCAAGAATATTGATATATGATGGCGTAACATCTCTACCGTATTATAATGATAATGGTAGTTCTAAGCAAGTGGGGAACCTCTTGTAATTTGATTTTATGGATTTCAAGAGTTTCACTGAACATACCTGAATTTAAGGTATATTGCATGATGAAAATAATAAAACTAATAAAAAAATTATATGCTACTTAACTCCCTGATTGTAATTCATCATTTGTTCTTTTTGCAATAAAAAAACATGAAAATGCTTGTCACTACACAGTTTTATATGTGATGTCCTGCTTTGAAAGTGAAGAAACCTAAAAATCTCTTGCTAAACATTACCCGAAATGTTGAAACTCTTCCAGTATAGCACTGTATCCTCATCATCATAATGTTATATTTTAATTTGCCAAGTTTCTCTATTCTGACAAACAATAATACCAAAACCTACTTGTAAATGGGCAACACTCCATGACACTGCATTGTTAAACTGAAGTAACACAGCCATTTGAAACGTTGATGCTTGTAGAGTGTACCTGCAACAAAAGGCCATAGGGTCAGTTAATGCTAAAAGGAAACCAAAATATGAAAACTTTCATCAGTCTAATGAAATCGAAGATTTTCCTGAACCTATGATTTTTTCTTCACCCTTTGTCAGTACAATACCTAAACAATTCACATCAAAAAACACAATAGTTTCAAGAGGGATCCCCTCTTCCCCAGCAATACTGCAAGATTTTTCCTTCTACACTGCAGGATAGTAGGTATAGGACAGGCTTAACAGTTCTATGACCTTAGTGATACTTGCAACCTGGGTAGCTAATGGGGTCATCACAGTGGTATACACAAGTTGATTTTACAGTAAAAATAAACATATTTAATAATACAAGAAAAGTATAATAATTACCTATTTTTGAAGCAGTTTGTAACAATTTCACCCTTTGAAAGATGGAACAACCAATTAAGCTTACGACCACTGTGTTGGCTGGAGTAGAATGTTGTGAATCTGGACACACTTCTTTCCAGCTGTTGGCAAATGAAAGATGAACAGTTAGTATAGGCAGTCAACAGTTTCTGCACTCACTCAAGAAAGTTCCCTCTTCCATCACACTACTATACTGTATTTTTTCCCTTTTTTTGTATACAAGTCATTCTATTTACCCCACGTTAACCTAAGCTACAATATTTCTGTCATTCCTAATGCCTTCTCTTCTTGCACTTACTGTCATGTTCCAAATCCATAAATGTTTTGGCATTATTTCTTAAAACATCCCAATTTTTGTCTTGCCTGATACAATTCTTTCTCATTTCTCTACATATTACTTTCTTCCTTTCTTTTTGTTACTCAATGGTTCAATTTATCCCCCTTGTACATTTACTAACAATTCCACTCCAAAATATCTGAACACTCCATTTTCTCTATTCTACCTCACAAACTCTTTCCCTTCTCCAGAATCTTTTCAATTCTTTAGTTGTAGTAAAACTATGAAATTACATTAAATCCAAGAAGCTCACCTCATGAGGGAGAGTGAATGTCTGGGACTGCTGGAAGGGCCATGACCCAGAAGACAGAACCTGAATAGCAAAATCTAAGTCTAAAGGCTCATTGCTGCAAGCAAGGTGTTTCCTAAATTGGTCATTCAGATCCTTCGACACACCAATATCCTGTAATGATAAACACAAGTTAGATATGGCATAATTCTTAATGCAATAACCAAATCATATTTATAATGTGCATTTTCAGTAGTTTATCTTTATTGTGCCAAAAAATAAAAGATAAAGCAGAGGAATGTGTTTTACTTTGGGCATTTCACCACAGCAAAATTCATCATGGATTGTACTATTCTGCAAATATTGGATGAATAAAATTCCCAAGTGATCTGGGTATGTAGCTTATTCCTAGGGCATCAATGAATGAGAAAGACCACAATAAAGGACCAAGACAATATACCTGGAACATTCTCTGTAACTTGGACGTATACTCAAAACCACAAGCTTGCTTCAGCTTGGATATCATTGAGGCCTCCGCATCATCACTGGCAGACATGTGTTGTACCAATCTCTTGGCCAACATCTTACTGTAGAACTTTTGGAAAACATCCTTATCTTCTATGTACTTAAATACGATCATAACCTGAAATACAATAAACTAAGATTAGAATCAACGTGTTCCTTACAGAGTTTCAAGCGAAAAATTAAAATTTACTGGGACAGATTATGTTCAGGGAAGCAGATGATTTTTGATTCATTCATTCTTCAACCAAAACCAATCACAGATTCAGAGCCTCGGCCAGGTCCTTCAGGTGTACAGCCACAGCTTCAAGGAAGAGGAGGAAACGACAGACGACCCCTGTTCAGCTCCTGTCTTTCCATCCTCTTCCAACTAAATCTTTCCCAACTTCCATCCAATAAAACCCAAGACAATTATTTTTGAAGGCAAGAAAAAATAAATCACTGATGTCGTTACAATAATTTACTTATAAAAAGGGTTATTTCAAGTTTCTGGTACAAATCATAACCTATTCCCAACATTTCTTATGGACAGAAAATCTTGTTATTTGAAGATCGCTTAACGAGACTATTTTTCGCTCCCCATTAGCCTCAGATAGTAAGGACCCCATGTACTTGACGAACAAGTCAGATAATTTATGGTCACCCTCCACACATGCTCACTTATAAACAATGAAAACTCGCCTGATTAAGTGTGTCTTCTAATTCAGCTTCCTCAGGATTTTTAGAAGATTTCTTAAGTAGCAAGTCACAGTATTTAGCCAAGAGCTCTGGAGATTTTGATGATGAGTTGGGATGTTTAGTTACACTGTTGTTATTAATGAAGCGACCACACGCCTTGTCCAGAGCTGCGACGAAGCCTGTGTCGTTGTTGAATGCAGTTAGCACCAAAGAATTGTATTTGCGGTGAACCTCCAAGATGGTCTGTACATATATTTTTGGGTCCTGTGGATAAAAATCTGAATTAATTCTTGTCCAGCAACAGATATATCTATAGTAACTAGCCATCACTTCATAAATTTACAATAGGAATTATAAGAAGTTCTATTCACTGACCATCTTCTTCCCAAACAAGTACAAGGAGGAGTTAAAGAGTTGTGATTATAATACATAAGATACTGTACTCTGATACCGTATATCAATCGCACATAGAGAAGACTGCAAAATTCCGTGGCTCTGCACTGGATAATTTTATATACAAGCTTAGGTGAGTGCAATGTATGGATGGACAGATGCAAATCTATGTGAAAAAAAATTGTATGTCTGGATGAAATGAACATAATGAATAAAACTGCTATTCCTTACATTAACAGCCGAGTCACCACAGCGATCAATAGCTGCCAAGCCCTGGTTAGTAATGTGTTGCTCCAAGAGTGTTCGAAGTTCACGCAGACCATCTGGTATTCTGTAATAATTGCTTTTGTATAATGGCTGTAATAGATAAACTGATATATTCCCCCCACTCTTCTAAACCTTTCCCCACTGTAACTAAAGAATGGCCACAATCAAGAGTAAATATACCTGTAGGTTTTCCCTTCATTTATTATTATTCATTCACTGTTAAAGAAATGTATTACTGTATTTGAATTACCTTGGTAGTTATCTCAGCTTTCATTTAACTCACCGAAATATATTCTTCTGGATAAACCTGATGGAAGTATAGTAGTCTCATCTAACATTAGGTTTTAAAAGTTTACACATTAAAATAATGAAGGAGAGCAGCTACTTACCTGGAAACAAGTTGATACATTCTAGCAAGGTCTTCATTTTTATCATCATTGAGTAGATGTTGGAACTCATTATGGAATATCTCCAGGTGCTTCTCAATGAGGACCTTCTCACAAGTTTTACCCAGCTTCTCTAAAGTGGTCTCGTGAAGGTAAACTTGAACACGTCGTTGTTCTTCTAGAAGTCTTGTTTCAGCCTGTAGAAGTTCATTAAGTCATCAGGGATATTTTCAGATGGTAGAATACAGTATGTCTCATTTCTTATAAACACAAAAATCTCTGATTATCACATCACCCTCTTCATTTATTTCACTCCCACAAGACCTTTCCTGCTCTGATGCAAGTAGACCAAAACTGAGAGTAAAAATGGATATGACTTCCCCTTTATTCCTGTATCTGATTTGTTCTGCTTCCAAACCTTATTTATTTAACCCTGTCACTTCTTACAACCCAGTACCACTTTTATTTTAACTAGAAACAAGAACATTCTTTGTGGAATTTAGAACAGACTCTGTGGAAACTTTTAGCCTACCTAGATTGTGACTCGTGTGAAATTTAGTGAAGCATCATAGAATCCATATCCTAATTCTTACCTTTTTCATATATTCTGTGACTGGGTTGTTTCGAAGGAACTCTGTGCTTTCCCGGGTATAGAAACGTTCTGTGTCCTCCAGGAAAGTGTTTTCAAATGATTCTCTGTATACAGACAAGTTCTGACCTCTTGCACTGGGTTCATCTTCATTTAAACCTAAAAAGAGAGAAAAAAATACATTGTAAATTCTAGAGCCTAACAAAAAAAGGATATATTTTTTGTCATCCCCCATTCTTGTACGGTAAAAATACTTCTTGAGTGATAGGCATTGCTTGGTCTAGCTGGAACATAAAATAATCATGATCACCTCCTGACACTCCACTCTGAGTACCACAAAGTTAATTGGATGTGGCTCCAGAATCAACACAGTACCTCATAGCTTAGAAGTACAGGTTAATATTTCTTAACAACCTGGAATAGTATCTTGTATGAAAGTGGTGGAGAAAAAGAACCTCACGATTCAACTTCATATGCATAGTGAATGGACAAAGGGTTTAGATACAAGCACATGGTTGAAGAAAGATGGGATGACATCACACACACACAAGGGTTCTTTTCAACTATGTAAACAGAAAACAAAAGAGTCATCACTTCAAGGTATGCTCTGTATGATGCCAAGATTATCAGCCAAGATATTACCGGGAAGTAAATTAAAGCATGAAATGGTTGAACTAAGAGATGAAATATTAGCCTAAAAAAAAAAAAGACCCACTTGTAAGATCAATGACAGACAGAAGTTACCCATCCTCAACACCCTAAGATATGTGACTTTCTAAACCCTGAATGATTTGAAGGCTTGCATTACTCTCCCTATTACTTCCCCATCCCTCTGAGGTTTTTATTCCCCCCTGATCTACCCAAATAAAAAAAATGACTGAGGAGCAAATATGAGACACACGGCACTTACCTAGCTCAACGTAGCAGTTCATCACACCGGACACCAGCCTTGTGTTGATCGTCTCGCCATTTCTTTCACGTTCAATTAGTTTTAATACTGCATTTGTTACCTGAAATGCATTTGAATCATTATTATCAAACAAGAAAGAGAATGAACAAATGGAAAAGAAAAACAAAGAGTCGGCAAAACTTTAGCAGCAATCTGGGACGGCAAATATTCATGTCTAACTAAATAACGGAAAGACCCATGGCAGGAGTATTGTTTGAGGATTTTCACATATAGACATAATCTTGTCTTACCTGTTTATTTAGTGGCTGAAATAGGTGGTCCCGCCAAGTAACTAGGGCGAGTTGATAAATTTCATAGATACCCTTATGACCCTCATCACATTCACGCTTCACCCAGTGCCGATTCAAGTAGGCACAAACACCATTCAAAACCTGGAACAAAAAAGGTATCATATTGAGCCCATCAGAATGAAAGGAAGAACATATGGATATAATAACCACACACCAGATGTTTATAACCAGTAGTTACAGCAATAGTTATCAAGCAGTGGGATAGCAGCAATTTTTAGGGAATATTTATGACATGTTGGCAAGAATACTCTACATATGTTCACTGATGTAAATTACTAAAAACATATCCTCAATATCTTTAATTTAAAACAAGTGGTTACTACAGGTCACCAGTGAGCCTACGCCTGAGCACCAAGCTTCATTATACTACACTTCAGTCCCAGCATTAGCAACACAGCATAAATAAAATTACCCTTAACATTTTCTTTGATACAAGATAATGAAACACACTACAGTACAATGAGTGTATTGACAGACATATTAGGTGTTGAAGGATATACATATAGACAGCTCAAGGAGGAATGATCCACATGGGGCCCTGTACAGAATATGACTCACCTTACTAGAGAACTGATACTCTTCCCATTGTCTAGTATAGAACCGCAGTACTTCTTCATCCATCAGATCTACTCCATCCTATTTGGAAGAAATTCCACAGTTAATTGATCTACTGATTAAGCTTTCACCTCACCAAAAGTAACCAACAAGCAAACACTACAAATTTTAACAGTTGCTAAGGATCCCAAAACTTAGCCAAGAGACTGATAGATACATCTACCGAGAGTATAAAGATTAATGATCTCTACCTTTGTATTAAACCCTCTTAATTGTTACCTTGAGAAGTAAAAGGAGTGATAAAACCTAAGTTTTCATAAGTAATTCAATATTTTTTTTTTTAATTGAGAAATACAAACAATTAAGATGCATTAGAGCTAAACTATAATGACTTTCTCCAAGTAACTACAGTACTTTGCTTACTAACACTTTAATACTTTAGTCAGACTCACTTTCATTAATGTAACAAGATAATTCTTGAGAAAATCTTTAAGGCGCTTATACAACTCCAGGCCAACAAACTGAGCACCACCACCTGCGGCTGTGCTCTTTTTGCCCCGTGGCCCACCACTACTGCCAGACTTTGTAGACTGTTGGTGTACCTGTAATATTATCAATGAACAAATTACACAAATGTATTAATCATTTCACAAAAATGTTTAACCCTCAAGATATCTGGCATTAGCATAAAGTATTTGGAAGTTCCACACAGTATATGCAGTACAGTTAGTTTGTGGTGCAGTGTACTGTATCTAGAGTCAAAAAAGGTGACTGAGGGAAGAATGTGCTGCTGGTTGATGATGTAAATTGACAGGAATAAACCAGTTGTATTGTTATGGTAGAGAGTACACTATATTACAGTTGTGTGTGGGTGTGTCTAACATAACAGGTAAGGGGAAAATACAGTATTTGTCTTTTTATTCTGGCCGAGCAGAAAAAAATCCTGAAAGTGTATTTCTTTACTACAATAAATACATTTTTTACACATCATCAATCCTTGTGCTACAGTAATAGGAGGCATAATCTCAAAATGACCCCCGAAAATATGATTATGTATAAGGACTCCATATTTGGCCACTCTCTCAAATGTGAGAAGTTACTACAGAAAATCTCACTCATCCAGGTACATACACACATTGCATGACATTACAGTACACAGAGCAAATGTTTAACAGAACAAACACTATAAACAGTTTGCTGAAATTGCCTCTCATTGCATTGGTTAAGTTTGAAGTTCATACCAGAAATATGTTGATTTTGTAGCTGATGCTAAACCTTTTTCTGTAAATAATTAATGTACTGTGTAAATCTGGTTAATTGTATAAACTGTAAATGAAATAAGAAGGAGAGGTATATGCAACATTGCCTACTATTTACCCTGTAGTCAGTTGGTACATGTTGGAGCTTGCTCAAGAAGACTCAGTGTGGCTGACAATGTTCACAGAATGAAGCCAAACAACACACCGGGTTTAAAAAATGTTAAGCTGTTAAACATACTAATATTTCCTCTTAAGTATATTTTACAATACAGCACTAAAACAACTACAGTATCATCCTTACTGCTGGAATCTTCAATTCCCCAAACTTTCCAATACCTGGAAACTAAAATAAAAATTCAGGAAAATTTCAAAAACACTCTCCATTCTGGGCATTCTAACGAATTTCTAAGAGATTGCTTCATGCACCGAGCATGTAGGTGGGCTAGCTTCATGGAGAACTTGGCCTGCTTGCATCACAAGCTCAAGACGACAGCACTTACTGGTGAGTACAGTATTGTAGTAATATACTGTATTTTGTTTATTTACTATACTGTATTGCACCTGCAGAGTAATGTTTGCATAAATAAATACAGGTGTGTGGCTTTCCAACTGCAGTTAAACTTCCCTAGCAACAGTGCTCCATGCCAGACGCACAGTTTAGACTCAAACATTTATCAATGCCCGGAAAAACTGTAAACGAGCAATTTTTTCTGGGGATAAGGATTCGTCTAAATATCTGGAATCTCTGCACCATTGTTTCAGCTATTGGGAATATTACTGTAGTACTGTATTAATATACAAGCAGACCCCAATTTACAAGGACTGTACTGTATTCTTAAATTCGATATACAATTACTGTATATATAATAAAGTATAGAGTGAGCACAACTCTTTCAGCTGTGGGACTACAGTAGATCATTGTATGTCTGCCAGTACTGTGCAGTGTAGGAACATCAGCATCAGCCCCAATAGACGAGTGATCCCCGAATTTGTCTTATTTGAAATACTGTAGCTACTTATTTATTATTTTATTTTGTGGTGGTTATTCTTTGAATGTCATAAAATAATAGCAAAATTGGGTCTGGGGCCAACTGGACAACTACATGGTGGTTGAACGTGCCATAAGCTGTGACGTTTATGGAGTACCGTATATTCTATAACAGTTATCAGTTAATGGAATACCAGGTAAGAGATGAGCAAATATTTTGGGTGCTAAAATTCACAAATATACAAAATCTTATTCCATTAGATCTATGCATCACTGTCCAGTATCATATTTCTTAATCTTATCAATACAGTACTGTACTGTACTTTCAATGTTCACGAAGGTCAGAAAACACTTACGGAGGTGCAGTAATTATAAACATGTGTGTAGAGTTGCATGTAGCGAGGTCTTGACATCTCTTGACTGTTGTACACCTGTCATAAACATATTAATAATTAGGTTACATCATCATCACACTCAAGGTTGTATGACTGTCATGAAAAGATTAATATTTATGACACATCATCACATTTAAAGGAAAAGATAGGGAATGCCGTTAGAAATATAGTATTAGGAGAGGAAGATTAACTTTCAATTTACTGTACTTGTACTACGAACATTTTCAGCGAAAATTTATTCCATTTTTTCCCCCATGAAATGCACAATAAACAGGGTAGGTAGTAATTTGTGTATCAGCAATTGCTATCCTAACTTTATGTGCTACTACATGCATCACCAACTTAAAAAAACACTTTATTCTCTCACCTGTTCAATGCCTTGTCTTAGATCACCCCATATTTGATCTAAGTCAATTTGTTTTAACCCGTGTGGGTTACTGCTGGTGTTGGTATTGTTGCTGCTGCTGCCACTGCTGCTACCTCCACCACTACTACTGCTGCCTCCCCCTAAACCCCCACGTTGACCCGACATTTCGCCTGCAGTAGAAAAATAAAAAGTAATCAATTGCTATACGTGCCACACTGTATTAATTACAAAATTTACCCTTTCAGCTGCTGTCAGTAACACAGCTACTGAGGGTGAGAGAATAGTTCTTCTTCTACTCCACTGAAGAGAACTCATAACCAGACAGGATTCTTAACCCTTGAGAGAATGAGTAAGGCAATAAGAGGAATAAAGAGAAAAAGGAATAACAATATGGTAACATGATGGCCAGCAAGCTCCTCTGCTGTGGTTACCCCCTCAAAGAAAAGTTCCAAGGGTAGTGAGGCCACACAGGCAGAAAATTACAAGTCCACCAACCCAGATGACCAGTTATTCCTGTCACACATCATCATGTTTCATGGCCCCAGCTACATGTAACAAGACTGTTATCACAGTGTTTATATATGACACTAAAATTATACGGTATTTATCTTCAAGTACCTCCAAGATCTTATCACTGTGATCAAGTTGTTTGGCAGGAGGGTCCTAATCTGGTTACTTATGAGGGATAACAATTGTTTATTCATAACTGTGGTTAATGTAAGAAATGAGTACCTGCTACTGTATCATCAAAAGGGCTTTTTCAAACATCAGCTTCATTATGATATGGACATGTAGGTTAGCTTCTTCTGGAGTTTAAGGCTAATTAATTATATATTAGTCTGTGTTGTAAGTAGGTGTATTGTACAGTAAATATGGTTGCATTTATAGCCTATTTCACTAATTTTTGGAATGTACACACGCCACAAAAAGTTCTCAAACAGCTAGGCACGACAGATTTCAGAAAGAGCACTATGGATCGTGTCATCACAGAATGGTTGGTATGCCTGGTTCCAAAGTAACTTAATTTGCAATGAAACTTCTTCAAAGAGCAATGTTCAAATTTCTTGTTCGTTTTGTTGTGTTGTATGTCTCACAAACCATTTAAGAATTTATTGTGGCAAGTGTACATTAAACCTACACTAGTTTTATTTACAACAACCACACCCTAAGTTAACAAGTTGCATGACCCACTGTCAAGGAATAGTCCGAGAACACCGGACAACTCACCAACTGCACTGGCTAACCATTACCCCAGAACGCGATCCATATTCAATTAACTCCCAGGTCCCCAATTACTCCTGGGTAGACAAACTACACACACATTAAGGTTACCTTCCCTAAACTGCAGTGCAATACAGTACAGTTACAGATATTTACTATAATTCCTATGTATAGTACTGTACAGCATAGACTCCTCAGTGGGATAGAGAAAAGTTATTTCACTTATAAATGCTGAGAATATGAACCACCCAGACCTAACTAAATAATCTTATATAATGCTTCTCACTGTACATATGCACAAAACTATATCATACAGGTCCTCTGCTACCTGGCTCTAGCAGAGTAAATGGATCACCTGAAGATTTACCCCCTAGCTCATTTGACCTTATGATTAACCATCCTAATGAATTATTCTAAGGTGCCTAATCTGCAGGTGTCTAATCTGCAGGTGAGAAAAACCCCTATTCATGCTCACTTTTGCTCCTTTACTTTATTTCATGTAAATTTTGACTGGTTTGTCATCTCCATCCAACAGAGATAGGTTACAAGGTAGCTTGGATTGGGTTACTTCATTCCTCTACTAGCATAGTCTAAAACAGCCTAGACACGACTGTTGCATAAGGATATAAATG
The DNA here is from genome assembly GCF_018991925.1 of Homarus americanus. Taxonomy (NCBI): domain Eukaryota; kingdom Metazoa; phylum Arthropoda; class Malacostraca; order Decapoda; family Nephropidae; genus Homarus; species Homarus americanus. The sequence goes on along the minus strand of NW_024720773.1, from coordinate 6,533,398 downwards.
CCAGTTCTGTTACACCACACGTTGTTTCTCGAGCTTCCTTGCTAGCTCTGTATTCTAGGTATTAAAACAAGTCAGCATAACTTCCCTCTTAAGAAGTAAACTGGTGGAACTAGACTACAATACAAAGAAAATTTACTCAACAATTGGCAGTTGGACCCCAAGTCTGTAGCCACTTACTATTTATATCAATGGAAGTAGCAACAAACCTGTGTCCAGCTCTCAGTTTTAAGGGAGCAGCGTATGCCATCCCCTGCATACAAAACAAATGGCTTTCACAAACACAAGAAACAAAATATAAATGAACCTTAACATTGATTATCAGGCGAGATATAGTCAAGTTAGTATGGTTGTTTAAGTTACATGGACTGTGGTCAAGTTAAATCTGGTTGGTTAGGTTAGGTTGTTTAGGTTAGGTTTGAATACATTTAAAATCTGGTTGATTAGATTAGGTTATGAAGTTAAGTCTGATTGGTTAGGGTTTGTTAGCATAATTTATTAATTGGTATAATTCCCCACACAGACTATGATATCTCCAGCACTTACAACCACGTCAGGCAAAATTACAAAATATTGATTAAGATGCGAGTGTGTGTGTGGTAACTGCATGTATAGACCAACATCAAGTCAAGAATCATAACATTCCTCGCATAACATTCAGTAACATGTAAAACATTTAATATCAACCTAACATCATCTCCACATGCCAAAAAGTAACATCTTGAAAATAAAACACAACCATTAAAAATATACAGTACTTAAGGTTTAGAAGACAGGGGTGGAGTAGGGTGAGGTGTGGGTGGGGTGGGGTGTGTGGGAGAGGAATCAGTAACATTAGTTAAGTTCCACAGTTTTGCTACTTATTTTCTGATGGGATCTTCACCAAAATGTTTATGGTATTCAAGTGCGAAGAATGCAAATTTGGAGTGAGTAAAGGAGGTGTCACACTGGGCTGCACTTAGTGGATGTAAACAAAAGTCAAATGAATTGTTGCCTAGCATCTGTAATGCCTTCCAGTGATAAATATTATAAAACCTCAATTGGAACCCTGCAGTCAGAACTTGCCCGAGAACTCCCGTACAGTTTCCTCGGATCTCAGTTTTCAGGTGGATAATCTGACCGAGAATGGCTGTATGTATTGCCATTTATTTCTCCCAAAGAAGTAAAATTTTGCCCAGTGTGATGGCCCCGTAAGGTAATAGTGAATTTGAAGACCACATATGAATCAGACCACATGACCCAACCATACCTAAGTTACAGATCAGGGGGTGCTTCATAAAAGATTTTAAAATAAACCTTTTCCATGTCTCACCACCAGATTTACATTAAAAACATTCTGAAATATTGTAAAATTAACAATAAATAAAGATTACAGAGATACACAGTATCTTTACCAAGAAATACATACTGTACTGCACAGGGTGACTAAACTGACCTACCTAAAGCATTAATAAAAGCAGAAGTCACATATCAACTAAGGATTGTTTTATTTGGTATGGTTATCTGCCATCATTATGATTTTAACTCACAGCCTCCCTGGGGCATCACTACTCACAAGACCCTGACAATTTATAAACATTTTCATCCTTCTTTTCTGCAAGCAGCCTGTAATCTCATTTTACCTTTCTTCCCGACAAAGATTGGCATTTAAGACATAAAAACTACCAAGAGGTGAGCATCAATGGGCCGTCTTAACACTTACTCTTGGAATTTCATGGAGGAGATCAACAAAATGTTTACACATCATTGCTCTGGTTCAAGATACAACTTCCAAAAAATCTTTAACCCTTAAACAACAAAGACGTTGGATCAACCAACACACACACACACTGTATTGTTTCGTTGGAATCCCGTGAGATGGCTCTGCCAAGGTTTGTCATATGACAGCATTTATATACGTAATGCTTGGGAGATTCAACAAACCTGCAGTATTTTATTATTCATCTAAATATCTGGCTGAAGATAATAATTGACACCTTTAAGTACAATATCTACCATACCAACAATACACACCTGGAAATATCTGGCCTCTGTAAAGGCACTCAAACTGTGCTGGAAATTCAATAGATGGCACCAGTGTACAACAGCACATTTAATGCTGTACTTATGGCCACCACTTTACTACCTTCCATATAACACTGTACTGTATATGGAAGATAAGCCAACATCAATTGATGCTAGCTGTAGGGACGGTGGCCAACACAGTGATGTTTCATGTTTCTTGTGATCCAGTTTTTACATATATGGGGCAGATTAGGGATTCCTTAGCCACTTAGAAGGCCCACCAGTCATGAAATTCCTCATGGTTGGAGGTAAAACACACAACAAAACTCAAGGGTTTTTGATATTTTAATAAGACCAAAATATTTTATCATTTCATTTAACTTTGGAACTTATCATTACTGTATGAGAACCATGGTTACAGTACAACTCGGCCCACATCCAACTCGGACCATATCGGATAACCAACTCGGACCACTTAGGTTAACGAACTCGGGCTAAAAAGTAAAAGTTTATAAATTTTTGCACGAATGACGAAAGAACAATGATAAAAAGCAGCATAGATTGCAAAAGGAGAGGGGGGGGGGATTGATTTGTTAATATTTATCTTTTCATTCTATCTTATTAATTTACGTATTAATGTACAGTAGCTGAAACAACTATCTGTGCATGCTTTGTGGGAAACAATGAGACCATGGACGATAAATTTTGGTATATGAGGGCTGTCACTAGTCACACGTAAAATTTCAGAGGATATCGAATAACGACCCCCACCTGCACAGATAGTTGTTTTAGCTACTGTACATATGTGGAAGATGTGATCTTTTTTTTCTTTTATATATATATATAATTTTCTATTTAGTTCACAATTAAGATCACTTTACCTGGAAATCTGACACTGCCACCCTCACAAAATATGACAGTTGAGGATGACCTCATCATGAGATCTGAGGTTGACGAGTTCCACAACAATATAAATAATGAGATACTTAATGCACAAAGGCAGAACATACCATACAGGAAACTCAGATCAAATAAAAATGACCCCAAATGGATAAATAAGTACAGTATTTAAATATTATTATTGGCAAAATGAAGGCTATAGGTTGGAGAATAAATCGTGAAGTTTATCTCCGAGATCATTATAAGGTATTGGCCAGTAGGGTTAAGACCGAGATATGAAAAGCAGAGAAATAATGAACTGGAGGTAGCAAAGGAGGTCAAGTTAAACTCCAAGAGATTCTTTCAAATGTATCAAACTAAAACACAAGACAAGATTGGACCAATACCGGCGAGCTAACTGATAACAACGGAGAAATGAGCAATATCTGAACAGGTATTTTTCAAGTCTTCACCACCAAAAATTTCAACATAATTCCCGGGGCACCGAGTATATACAGAGATAGTGAAGAAAATAGATTAAGTGAGATAGTAGTGACTAGTAACGATGTTAGTAAGCAAATAGACAAACTAAAGCCTAATAAGTCACCAGGTCCCGATGAGATAGTTGCCAGAGTATTAAAGGAATGTAAGGAAGAGCTTAGTATGCCCTAAGCAAATTTGTTTAACATGTCATTAAAAACAGGTGTAGTGCCAAAATCCTGGAGGATAGCAAATGTGATACCGATTTTCAAGAAGGGGGATAGATCACTATCCTCTAACTACCGTCCATATCAATTTAACATCAATTATAGGCAAATTACCGGAAGCAATAATTTCAAACCCTACTCGAAATCACCTGGAGAAGCAAAAATTATGAATGTGAATCATAGTTCATTGATCAAGTTCTACTAACAAACGCATAAAATCCGTCCTTCGTACCGATTGAACCCTCAGTATTCACTCATTCACACTCTTCGTATTTCAGTGAACCAAAAGAGACATAAAACATATCTCTAACTCATTCCTGAACCTCTTGTCAGCTACTTGTCTGAAGCGTGCAAGATGGGCCGAGTTATTAATGCGTGGGCCGGGTTGATTATTTAAGATGGGCCAAGTGGGGGGTACACCAGAACCACTATCACTGGGGCTCCTTATGTGATGCTAGGGAAGTGACACAGAGGTTCAAGAGCAGCACTGTTAACGAGCAATTCTTTGTGATGCCTAATACTGTATTGGTGTTAGGTGTAATTAAATATAAAACATACCTTACTTCTGGGAATTTAATAGAGGAAATAACTTACACTATAGACACCATATATGTTACTGTATCTTAAATATACCTTAATAGTGGTGTTGGTGAGAGGTACTAACAGGAAAAATATCAATTTCCTGGAATTTAATGAAGAAACTAAAAATAATACATATAGACGTTATATACCTTCACACAATACTAATGAGACTTTAATACTATAATAAAATTCAAATCTTAAATAAGCTTTTACCGTATGTGTAGATCCCAGTGGTTGTGGTTGTTGTGAGGGTAACAGAAGAGAGAATAAAAATTAGTGTTAAGGTTGGTGGTGGGAGACGGTCCTCACTGGTGTGTTAACTACCTCAGTCGTCCCTCACAGTCATGGCTCCTTCAGTCTTCTCTCACTCACTTGTGTCATTCCGCGTCATTCCTCGCCCTCATTATCCAGATGATAATACAATGACACTATACCTTTCTTCACTACCAAGGTAAAACAACCTAACACCTATGTGCGCATGGAGGACGGACACGGGTAGTGGGGGAGACCATATAGGAAATGATATGGTAAACATTTATTTTTTATTATATTTAGTCATTAAAAGATTTATAATTGGTATAATTAAATAAAAAAAAATATTTTCAACATTAATTATCTGGGACATTAAGAGAATATTTGAGAAATTTGTGGTATATATATCGCCCCACTACCTGTGCTGTCTAGGAAATGATAAGGTCCCTAACGTTTATGTGATACAATTTACTCTCTCAAGATTTCACATAAAATATTAAATATATATTATTTCATGGTGATTAATTCAAGCTTTCATGTATTACGAAATATTAATTGCGTTACATATGGAGGTAACACTATTGTTCAAGTTATCCGCGCGCGCACTTTTTAAAATGCTCAAAAACCCACAACTTTACCTCGGCTCAGACCCATTAAGGAGATAATTAAGCCAAATTTCTAAGAAACAAATCCAAATTTATTATATCTATATTAATTATGACTATCACAATAAATAGATGGAGAACTTCAAAATTCAGCTGCATTTGGGAAACATATTTTTTCATGAATGAGAATAAATTTGTTCTAATTGCAGTAGCTTCGGTGCAAGTGAATTCTTTAAAATATACATATAATAAATCATAACTAATATAAATGTTTAACTAATTGTAAGAAAACTAGGTTCCATTAGTCGGAAATAATTATAGCTTCGTTGTCTGCCTGCGGGCCTTTGGGTTAAGGGGATCAAGTACAGACATTTTCTTCACTACCCAGTAATCCAGTATCTCGCTGTCCAGTGTGCTAATTTGTTTTATTTTTCATATAATTTGCCACTGGTGCGTTATATTATATTTTATTAAACGAAATTTTGTGATATAACAAAGCCACAGGATTAGATTTTTCTTAACAGCCACTGGTGATGACAATAGGGCTCTCAAAGCTTTTCCTTTCTCTTTATCTCCAGCCAAAACAACTAATTTCTGAACATCCAGTATAAAATCATAGTTAAATATATATGTACTAGAATTTACACGTTGTAGTTTGTTTTATTTTAAGTAAATAGATAGTGGATTACTGTATACTGTATGTGCTAATCTTCCTCTGCAGTGGTTGATAATACCGAAAATCTTGACCTGATATTACAAACTCATCATCAAATTCCTAATCAACATCCGAAAAGGGCAATAATTAAATCACTTGAATTATAAAGAGGTTTTATTTTATTAAACTATTACAATAATTATGATGATATTTAACATTTATTGTACAGGGGTGCTGAACTAGGATTGACTCGGTCTTCATCTTTTTTGTTCAACGTTCTCTTCCTTCGTCCTTCTCATTCAAATTCCTCTAATAAGCGAAACACAGCATCTTTTTCCCTGCTCTTATGTCCCTCTAACACCTGGAATAACGTCTCTTCCTTTCTTTTCTAATCTTATGGCCTGTAATTGTCGACTCCTCTTCCTTCTTTGAGTACACTAACACCAGCTGAGCCTAATTCCATTCAATGACATATGGCTCATTAACATATCAATCTTTCGCAGCAGCTTGACATTTTGCAGCCGACCCAGATGATATAGTTCTTTGTTGCACCTTTTCTATGGATGTTTGGTCTTTCTGGAGGTAGGGATCTTTGAGACGTGATGAGTTCTTTGTTGCTATTTTCTATGGATGTTTGGTGGAGGTTTTCCACAAAGTCATTCGCGTGAGTATTTAGAATCCCTAAGTTCACCCTTCAACATTCAAGGTACAACGTTGCTATAACATTGATTTTTTGGACACATACACACACACAAATTGGTTCTAACAATAATAACAAAAATAACAATAAATATTCTTTATTCTTAAATTGGCAAACAAACCAGATATGTATAATACAAGTCATACTGTATGTTTATATTTACAAACACTGTGCAATTTTGTTTTATATACACAGTACTTAATGAATAACATGAATCATACATTTACAGGTATTAAATAATGCTATATTTGCATATATATTAAATGAATGATACCAATATCTATTTACAGATATGTATAATTGTTGTGATAATATACAGTATAGTATAAACACAGGTAGAATGAATGATATATATCTGCAAACCTTATGTATTGCTGGGACAGTACGCAGTGAATAGGTGATTACATGAAGTTCCTGAGTACAATGAACCTGAAGCCAATATTCACATCCTCAAAGGTTCATAAGTTAATTTCTTACTTGTAACTGACACATCGATTTATTTTATGTATATAGTTGAAGTAAATTCTCCATTGAGGCCTCCATTTAGCAGAGTCAGATTAATGTGTTCTCACATCAGTAGACAGACACAGCGACACTTTTGGCGTGTTTTATGAAAACATCTTTGTGTCATGGCATAAATGAGTCGGTTACAGGTATTTTCATCACCCTTGAGGGTAATTTTTAGCATGTCAACCTTTGAGAACCTGGTCCTGGGCAACTGGTGATTGATGACTGGCGACTGATGACTGGTGGCTGGTGACTGATGTCTGGGCGGGCGAGGGCGTTGTTCCAAAGCGATATAGTAAACCTGCCAAACACAAGGGTTGATATTACTCTCAGTGCCACAACTGTTTTGGTAATAGTCATCTATTTCATCACTATTTTATTCTTAAATTATCTGTCAGTATAATCAACTTATATCAATTTTACAAATAAAAAAACAATTTACTAAACAATAGAGTAAGAATGGCAATAAATTCAATAATATGGCAACTCGGTTATTTAAAAAACAAAACAACCAGTCAATTTGTCCACAATGTAAGTTCCCAAGTTAGACAACACCAGAAGAATGTTAGAGGATAGTTATATACATGCATGAGGCGAGACATAAAGAATCATTAGATATAAATTCCTCACCTGAGTCAAGCCTTAAGACAAAAAAAAAACAACACAACATATACCTATCAGATTTTTACCTTAAATAAATGACATAACATTATTCTACCTTACCTAGAGGCATGCACTTAACAGTTAGCAGATATAATGAAGGAAGAGGATTTTTTTAAACGATTTTTTATACCTAAAGTGAACTTTTAACTGCTGATAAGTGAACGTATCTAGATCAGGTAATGTCGTTATTATTTATGTAACTTTTATATTATTTTCGTGCTTCAGGTTAAGTTCAGTTGTTAGATGGTTTGTTATGTATACAGTTGTGATGAATATTCAATGTATGGACCTTACATGTATTCTTATGTATACAGTTATGAGGATTGATTGATACGTTTATTGAGATACAAAAAAACAGTTATGAGGAAGATTCAATATATGGACCTTTGTGAGTTTTGACCCAGTGGACAAGAGTGAGGGCTGGGGGCATGATGTTCTGAGTAAGAATGACAGTGTTGAAAAGACGTGATGTTTCAGTGAATGAGTCATGTAGAATTAATGTATAATAGAATGACATTAGCCCCTAGCTTATTTCACCTGATGATTAACAAATGAAATAAACTTGGGGGGGCTAATGTTCACATGATCCGGAGACTGTACAAGCCTTGTTTGTGACGAATAACAAAATATAATGGCATAGTGTAGAGTGTAGTGTAGACCAGACTTATGGCAATATTGTGGTATAAATTATTACCGTATAGTGAGTGTATACAGTGTAGACCAGAGTTTGGAAGCATTATGACAAAGTATTACAGTGTAGAGTATATAGTTTAGACCACTCTTATGTTAGCATTGTGATATAAAGTATTAAACAGTATTTAACAAATGCTCACAGAGACCAGCTCCGGGAAGACCTGTAAATTCCCGACTGTGTCAAGTAATACTTACTGAAGTTATGTATTTGTTTGTGTAGAAACAATAGTGTATATGTGGTGTGTGTGTGTGTATTGGGGGTGATAAGACATGCTGCTGGCGGCTGATGTTAGGTTGTTGAACAGAGAGATACACCAGAAAGGTATCTTGAGGCTTCATGTCTTATGGGAACACCTTAACGGAACTCATCTTTCAGAGCAACAGGAGTTCATGACAGAAAATAACAGAAACGTCCGTACAGTACATACTTTAATTCCTGCCATTCTGCAACACGGCAGGTAAAGGCTTGCTTGAATGAAGAAGCATGTCTGTTACTGACAAAAATATATGATGCAATGAATATGACTAAGGCTGTAATCTACTGATAATGAATAAGGACACAAGAATCTGAAGAATACGGAAAGTCTTTATCAGGGCAGCAGAATACGTCAGGTTGTGAGGCGCTAAGCTGTTAATATGAACTTGAAATATGAGTCATAAATATATACAAAATTAGTGGCAAAGAAAATATTATTTTAAAGCAAATTATTAATTACATTGACTGAAGAATATAAAGAAGATGAAGCAAATTGAAATAGTTATTAGTAAGATGCATTTCCTATATTTTTCTGTACAAAATATCTGTATGATGTTCGCTGTACTTACAATGTTGGCATGCGATGTGAGTATATGTGGGGGAGGTGAGTGTTATGGTCAAGCGTCGCTGGAGGTTTGAGTGACTTTAAGAGGTATGCGTATGGGAGTTGCTTCCTCAAACACGTCCTCTTCATCCACACTCGGCAGTGACACCACACCGAAGTTTGCCAGCGACGACTTGCGTCTTCCACCCGCACCTATCTCAGTATCCAGTTCGAGTCCCTCATATTCTGATGACGCTGACGACGCGGAGCTCCGCCGCGTATCCACCTGACTGATGGAGTGCGCCAGACCCGGGTGTGCCGTAGCCCGACCAGCCGCAGGATCTGCTCGAGAATCAGTGGAATGAGAGCTTCTGATAGAGGAAAGCTGCGTTATGGTGGTGGCAACAGACATATTGCGACGTCCAGGACCTCGTACCTCAGATCCGCCAACAGAGGACTGGTGGTTACCGCAGGAGCTGTTGGCTTCCACCGATCGAGAGTTCGTCGACATGGAGTTCAGTCCGTACAGGGAACCCCCGAGGTTGCCGAGTGCCCGCTTTAGCTTGACGCGGTTCTCGGGCGTCAGCACCAGGATGAAGAAGATGCCCACCCCACGCAGCGAGTTGATGCAGGAGGGAAGATACCATAGGTAGTCATACCAAGACTCAGACGGTGTAATGATGTACTGAGCCACCACAAACCCGATTACTTCCATCAGCCACGTCGCCCCCGACCACACCACCAGCTTCACCGACTCTATCCATCTGTGGGAATGTTCAATGTTAGGATACCTAAGGTACAGGAACATTTACATTACTGAATATTACACCAGGGTGACTCATGTCTGTGTGTGCTTTGAGGATATAAAAATGCATGCGTGCATATTTCTACTTGTTTCTCAATACTTACCTGTTACTTTCTACACTTGTCTATCATAACTCTGTCACTATTTATAGTTACCTCTTCTGTGTTGGTTCATTCCACATACACACACACACACACATGGATGGGAAATAATACAATATATATATATATATATATATATATATATATATATATATATATATATATATATATATATATATATATATATATATATATATAAAATAAGGATTAGAACAATAGACGTGAGTAATTTCAGAATAAGATTACACTATACACAAACTAAGGTAGACAACTAATAAGTTGAAAATGAGCAAACGCACAGTTTGAGTTGCCATCATGAAATTTTATGGAGATTTGCTGAATAAATAATTTATTTTATTTCACCACTCGCCAGGTTACTTCCCGTTCGAGGTGTTGGTTTGTTCTTTATTGCCCAGTGTTAGTACGGAGGGAGACCGTAGTACCCGTAGGAGACCTGTGATGTTTGGTAGGGTGGTGCTGTATAACACCCTTCTCACATCTGTCTTCAGTTCTTGGGTGGCATAAAATTCCCTCTGATTGTACTGGAAGAAGATATATCCACCCTCAGCTACCCGAGAGATTAGAGCACCTGAAATTGCCTAGCTTATACTACAGACGGGCAAGGGGAGACCTAATTGAGACGTATAAGCATCTCAATGGGCACTACTCAGTTGAGTGCCCTTACCTGAAGATGGCGGACGCTCGCTCAACAAGGGGTCACAGCTCAAGGTTGAAGAAGCCACAGGCCCAGAAAACTGTGAGGGGTAACTTTTTCGGAGTGAGAGTTGTGAACTCTTGGAACAACCTGCCAGAGAGTGTTGTGACAGTACTGAGTGTGGGCTCTTTCAAGGCCAGACTTGACCAACACTGGAGCAGGTTCAGATACATTCAAGAGCCAGTGCATGGCCAGTACTTGCCAACAGTGCGTAACAGAGACGTGACCGACCTCCCAAGCGGCTAACGAGCCGATCAGTGGTGAAGAGGATAAAAGTAAAAAGTAACCCGAACCAAACTACGTATATTTGGTTTAAAAAAATTAATTAAGGCTCGGAGGGCAGTGTGGTGAAAAGATTAAGTAACCTGAATGTTTAAAAAATGCCCGAGTAGCTACCCAGCATGATGCAATATCTTACTAGCTCAGGTTAATTCAGGGTCTAGAGATATAGGTTAGATTAGTTTAGGTTATGTTAATGTCTATTAATAGTAGGTGCTGCAGATGGGAACTCACAAGTTACGGGTTTGGTGAGTACGGAGGCCAGAGGCTTGGGTGGTGGCAGGCTGGTGTTGGGAACTGTTGTTGTTGTTGCCGTTGTCGTCACTGTCCTTACTGGTGGTGCTATGAGGATCCTGGCTGTTCTCATTACCTGTACGGACACAACACAGCCATCACTCTACAGTATGTTGGGAACCTGTTGTAACCTAACCTGATCTAACCTAATAATCACCTAACATAATACTAACCTAACCTGACTTAACCTGTTAACCTGTTACTTAACCTGCTTTTAAGATCAACCTGACTAACCTAATAATCACCTAACATAATACTAACCTAACCTGATCTAACCTAATAATCACCTAACATAATACTAACCTAACCTGATCTAACCTAATAATCACCTAACATAATACTAACCTAACCTGATCTAACCTAATAATCACCTAACATAATACTACCCTAACCTGATCTAACCTAATAATCACCTAACATAATACTAACCTAACCTGATCTAACCTAATAATCACCTAACATAATACTAACCTAACCTGATCTAACCTAATCTAACCTCACCTATTGGCCTACAACTAAACTTAATCTAACCTAGTCTACTCTAACCTAATCTAATCTAACCTAACCTAACCCAATCCCTCCAGGTAGAGTTAGAACATTTAATTATCAGGTGTAATAAATTTAGAGGATGGTGTGGCAGGTGGAGGATGATGTGGTAGGTGGAGGAGGGTGTGGTAGGTGGAGGAAGGTGTGGTCGGTGGAGAAGGATGTGGTAGGTGGATGAGGGTGTAATAGGTGAAGGAGGATGTGGTTAAGAATAGGAGGGTGTGGTAGGTGGGGGAAGGAGTGGAGTAATAGTACTAGTTGGAGGAGGAGGGTGTGGTAGATGTGAAGTAACAGTAATAGGTGGAGTAGGTCGTATTAGAATTACCTGAAGGTCGTCCTCGAGGGCCGTGTTCGAGTCGTCTCAACTTGGCAGACCTGACGTAGCGTGCAACAGCCAGCAGCACGATGTTAGCGCACAGACTCAATAACATTGGGACATACAGGTACACCAACTTAGCGGTCCGATCTGTCAACAAACACCCAAGTTAATACACAGTTATATCAATCAGTTAGGTATATATAAACAAACCTCAGTGTAATGTATCTAGTTAAGGTAGAGTCTCAGTGTAGAGTGTAGGAAGGTAGAGAGTCTCAGTGTAGGGTGAAGGAAGGTAGAGTGTCAGTATAGAGCGTGGACTTACCGGAAAAGAAACACTTGTAGAGGCCAACTTTCGGGGTGATGACTCCGCAGGGTAGAGAGTATCTGTGGTAGTCGAGGATGAGGGAGAGGGCGGTGATCATCCCGGGTACACCCCAGGCCCATGCGGAGTGATACACGTACCTCCACCCCTCCGACGTACTCACTCGCCTGTAAACACAACACAGCCATGTAACACTATGTATAGAATTTACTACCATCACTGAGATTACTATTATATACTGTAACACTGTACACACACACACACATTACTAAAACATATCATAAGTTTTAGCCAGGGATACGACTTTCAGCCACTCCAACACCTTTAGTCACAATTCACAGATGTGTCTTCGGCATCAAGTGGGGCCTTTAGGAGTTGACATACGAGATATTATGAAATTAATGACATCACCATGATAATTCTGACAGCACCGAGCTACCCATCAAATAGAAGACCACAGTCGTATAAATCTGACACTAAGGCCCTGGAGTTTCTATATGATCCGGGTTCTAGTCTTATTGATAAAACTCTTAACCCCAGAGCATCGAGTTACTTGTTCCTAATTTCTCATATGTGTTCCTTATTTCCATGTGTGAAGTGAAGGGTCACGTATATACACTTAACCAGAGCGAGTATACTTACAGGGTGAGTAGTAGAGACTCGAGACAGATGGAGGTGTTCCACTGGAAGGCCGCCAGCAGGAAGAAGGTGAGGAGCCCGGCTGAGGGAGACACAAACACCAGGTCACTTCTCCACCTGTCCATTAATTCATCTATCCAGTTAGCTGTTTACCTATCCATTTATCTAATCATCTGTCTCCCTATCTAGTTATCCAATGATCTGTCTACCCATTCATTTATATGTCTACCTACCCATTTATCTAATTATCTTTCCACTCATCCATTTATCTGCTTGCCTATCTATGTGAGGGAGGAATGGTGTTATGCTGAGATATGGGACAAATACTTTAAGGAATACAGGTTGGATTTTCCTGGTAATTGGAGATGTAAAGAAGAGGGAGAGAGACTCACCCATAATATGACACTCAACATTGTCCTGCGCCACCTCCACCTTCATATTAACAGCCAGCAGCAGGAACCCCACCAGGTAAGACATGACGTAACTCAGTAGGATCCTTCCAGCCAGGGTGTTGACCTGTGAGGACAAAACAGAGGGTGTCAGGGGTCAAGTATTAGAAGGTCAGAGGGTGTCAGGGGTCAAGTATTAGATGGTCAGATGGTGTTATGGAATGCTAGTGAATGTTACTGGGTGTTAGTGAGTGTAACTGGGTGTTAGTAAGTGTTCCAGATGAGATGATTGATGAGTTATGGAACAATGTCGTCATCGACTTCGATGGACTGCCATAAGCAAAGTTAAGCAAGCAAGTAGTAAGTGTTAGTGGGTGTTAGAGTTGACAGTCAGGGGGTGGTTTACCTTCTTGACGGTGACGAGGCCCCTCCTGACACGTGTGGAGATGAGAGAGAAGGCGGTGGCCAGGAGAGCGGTGCAGGACAACCCCAGCAGCACCGCCGTCAGTTCGAATTTCTCACTGTGCACGTCGATGCCTTCCCAAGTCTCTGGACACACCAGCACGATGGGACGGATGTCTGGGCCGTGGACGCCATACTCTAGACAGTAGCTCTCACGAGGGAAGTGCTGCCTGCTGAGGACACATCTGCCCTCCAGACTCACCACCTCCAGCATCTGGCCAGCCACCAGCTCCCCGTGGTCGTCGAGGGCGTCAGGGTCGAGGTAGTAGTAATGGTAACCAAATCCAGACTCACACACAGGGAAGGACGTGTAAGTTAACTTGGTGATGTTGGCGGCACTCACCAGGCGGTCGTGTAGCAGTGAGACTCCCAAGTCGTCGGAGACACAGGTGTAGCTACCCATAGTCATGTATTGGTTGTGGGGACAACACTTACCTACACTCCCCGCCTCACTGGGTCGTGCTGACAGGTGTACAGGAACAATGTCATCCAGCTCAGTGTAACACATGAGGGCCACCGTCTGGGTCTGATTGAGGGGGTCGACGTAATCATCGACACAGTACTGCATCGTGGCGTAATTCTCCTCTGGTGTGTCTATTGAGAGATAGCCAGACTTACTGATCAACCAACGGATGTCTGTATCATCAGGAGTGATCCACTCCGTCACACACTGTTCACCTCCTTGTTCTGTAGGAAACCCGAACTGAGGTTCCATTATCTCCAGCAGCTGCATCATGTGGGCCGACACTTCCTTCCCCGAGGCCGGGACACAGCCAGACTCGGTGAGGACGTGATCGCGGGAACAACACTTGTGGAAAGAGTCGAGAGGACACACAAAGGCCACAGCCGTCATGGTCATGTCACCTTCTGCCCACAAGTGTTCCAAGCAGTAGACTGCGTTCGGGTAACAGTGTCCAGACTGATGTTCACACAGTTGGTTGGAGGCGTCGAGGAAGGCGTTGTCAGCCGTAACTAGCCTGGGAGCTCCTCTGCTACAGGAGAGTCTCCCGGTCTTAACGTGGATGGAGGTCACCTTGGGGTTGGTCTTGAAGAACTCTCGCACCAAACTGTCATGGTCACTCATGTTGGCAGACCTCAAGCGACATTCTTCAACCTCGTGATCGAAGTATTCATCCAGCTCACAGCACTTCCTGGTGTACACCTCGGTGGGCCAGGGGAGGCAGGAGGCTAACACGAACGCACCAGCATCTAGTTGGTACTGGCCATTAGCCGCCACCTCCAGACAGTAATGATCATGATCATAGTTTATGCCTGAGGTGTGATCCCTCACGTAACCTAAGTTTTGGACGGAGTGAGAGTCAAGACTTATTTCAGTAATACTGGGAGGGTCGCCAGTGCCTGGGCAAGGCGGGAGGGAGCCTGTGATGTACTCCAGATCCCCGGCGGTGTCCTCCGGCAGCATACTTAGCACCGCCTCTCTGAACCACGTGCCGTTCTCTGCTGTCTCACACTTCTGAGTCTGTAAGCTGAAGAACTCGAGGTGATCACAACACTTCCTCACTGGGGTCCTCACTTGGTGGTCATCTTCATCAGCCACAAAATTTTCTTGTTTATATTCATCTGAATCCGAACCTGTATGTATGTGACTGTCTGATTCTAACACAAAACTTTCCTCGTGTGTTGCAGCGTCATCCATCAGGATCTTATGTTCATATCTGTCTGCCGCTGTGTTAAGGTCGCTGGCAGACTCGGCTGACGATGAATTTTGGTAGTTGAGGCCCGCGGAGTTTCCCCCCGTGATGGCCTTGGCGATGTTCTCGACTGGTGCAAGTTCCGTCTGGTGTAGCGAGTCAACCGCCTCCGTGTCATTCCGTGGTGGAGCCGTGTCGTCTGAGGTTGTATTGTGTTCACTGTGGGCGAGCACTGTATGGTTAGTGTCAACCTTGTCCTCACTTGATACCTGACACAAAACACTTCTCTTCTTCACCTCGTGGTCGTCTCCAGACCGTCGAGTCGCATCTCCTGTTGTCTCGTTCTCCGTCTCTCCACTCTGGTGTCTTGAAGCATGAAGAGGTGAGATGTGTTGTGGTGGAGGTGTGGCTGCGTCATGCTGGCTGGCCACACCCTCCTCCAGGCACGAGGCCGGGAGGGCGTCGACGGGTTTGCTCCAGCACCCGGGCAGGGAGAGGCCGAGCACCACGACTACCAGGAGGGAGATAGATGGAGGTGACATAGTGAGGAGCGACACGCCTCACTTACCTCCCATACACCCACACACCTGTAGGGGAGAATAACACATTTTCATTAGTTGTTATAAGATGAGAGGTATACCTGACACACCCTCTACTTGTGTGTCACTTAGGTCCAGTCCTTATCGACCAAGCAATAAATAGTAGCACTGGCATGTAATCCTATTGGACGAACCTAACCATTAAGAGTTAAGACGAGTCCCAATGAGCCTGATACTTAATGGGTCTAATCCTAATGTTTAGTCAGGTTAGGTTAGGTTAGAGACTGTTTGGACTGAGCCTCCTTTATGACTCATAACTGTTGAGGGATAAAGACTTAACAGAACCATATACGAGTCGAGGCACAGTAAACAGTTTAATAATTACCATGTTTAATATTTACTTTAAGGGTCATAATTATAAGGTGTGTGTGTGTGTGTGTGTGTGTGTGTGTGTGTGTGTGTGTGTGTGTGTGTGTGTGTGTGTGTGTGATCAGCTGATTGTGAAAAAATGTAAACAAACTTGCCTCCCTCACACTTCCCGGGTCGACTGGATTTCCCCCCCGACCAGACAGACAGACACCTGCAGCACCAGCACCCCCCCCACCAGCCCTCCACAATACCAGCCCCCTATTACCCCCTGCCTGCACCCCCCTCACCCCCTGGCCTGCACCCACCCCCCCCACACACACAAGAGTAGTGGGATTTTTGTCTTTATCGAGGCGGATCTTTGATGAGTGTGAGAGAAGCTTCCTGTGGAGTCTCAGTGGCCTACCAGGTAAACACTCTTAACACAGGTAAACACTATCTAATACAGGTAAAACACTCTAACACAGGTAAACACTTTAACATGGTAAACTCTCTCTTAATACAGGTAAACACTCTAACACAGGTAAACACACTCTAACACAGGTAAAACACTTTAACACAGGTAAACACTCTAACACAGGTAAACATTTAACATAGTAAACACTCTCTTAACACAGGTAAACACTCTAACACAGGTAAACACTCTAACACAGGTAAACACTTAACACAGTAAACACTTTAACATGGTAAACACTCTAACACAGGTAAACACTTCTAACATATACAGGTAAACACTCTAACACAGGTAAACACTCTCTTAACACAGGTAAACACTCTCTTAACACAGGTAAACACTCTTAACACAGGTGGTAAACACTCTTGAATTGTTATAAACACTCTAACACAGGTAAACACTCTCTTAACACAGGTAAACACTCTAACACAGGTAAACACTATTCTAACACAGGAACACTCTAACACAGGTAAACACTCTTAACACAGGTAAACACTCTTAACACAGGTAAACACTCTTAACACAGGTAAACACTCTTAATACAGGTAAACACTCTTAACAAAGGTAAACACTCTTAACACAGGTAAACACTCTTAACACAGGTAAACACTCTCTTAACACAGGTAAACTCTCTTAACACAGGTAAACACTCTTAACACAGGTAAACACACTTAACACAGGTAAACACTCTTAACACAGGTAAACACTCTTAACACAGGTAAACACTCTCTTAACACAGGTAAACACTCTTAACACACAGGTAAACAATTTCCAATGTGCTGCAAACACTCTTAACACAGGTAAACACTCTTAACACAGGTAAACACTCTTAACACAGGTAAACACTCTTAACACAGGTAAACACTCTTAACACAGGTAAACACACTTAACACAGGTAAACTCTCTTAACACAGGTAAACACTCTTAACACAGGTAAACACTCTTAACACAGGTAAACACTCTTAACACAGGTAAACACTCTTAACACAGGTAAACACTCTCTTAACACAGGTAAACACTCTTAACACAGGTAAACACTCTTAACACAGGTAAACACTCTTAACACAGGTAAACACTCTTAACACAGGTAAACACTCTTAACACAGGTAAACACTCTTAACACAGGTAAACACTCTTAACACAGGTAAACACTCTTAACACAGGTAAACACTCTTAACACAGGTAAACACTCTTAACACAGGTAAACACTCTTAACACAGGTAAACACACTTAACACAGGTAAACTCTCTTAACACAGGTAAACACTCTTAACACAGGTAAACACTCTTAACACAGGTAAACACTCTTAACACAGGTAAACACTCTTAACACAGGTAAACACTCTCTTAACACAGGTAAACACTCTTAACACAGGTAAACACTCTTAACACAGGTAAACACTCTTAACACAGGTAAACACTCTTAACACAGGTAAACACTCTTAACACAGGTAAACACTCTTAATTACAATAGAAATTTCAATATGGTAAACACTTAACACAGGTAAAATGACTTAACACAGGTAAACACTCTTAACACAGGTAAACACTCTTAACACAGGTAAACACTCTTAACACAGGTAAACACTCTTAACACAGGTAAACACTCTTAACACAGGTAAACACTCTTAACACAGGTAAACTCTCTTAACACAGGTAAACACTCTTAACACAGGTAAACACTCTTAACACAGGTAAACACTCTCTTAACACAGGTAAACTCTCTTAACACAGGTAAACACTCTTAACACAGGTAAACACTCTTAACACAGGTAAACTCTCTTAACACAGGTAAACACTCTTAACACAGGTAAACACTCTTAACACAGGTAAACACTCTTAACACAGGTAAACACTCTTAACACAGGTAAACACTCTTAACACAGGTAAACACTCTTAACACAGGTAAACACTCTTAACACAGGTAAACACTCTTAACACAGGTAAACACTCTTAACACAGGTAACACAGGTAAACTCTTAACACAGGTAAACACTCTTAACACAGGTAAACACTCTTAACACAGGTAAACACTCTTAACACAGGTAAACACTCTTAACACAGGTAAACACTCTCTTAACACAGGTAAACACTCTTAACACAGGTAAACACTCTTAACACAGGTAAACACTCTTAACACAGGTAAACACTCTTAACACAGGTAAACACTCTTAACACAGGTAAACACTCTCTTAACACAGGTAAACACTCTTAACACAGGTAAACACTCTTAACACAGGTAAACACTCTTAACACAGGTAAACACTCTTAACACAGGTAAACACTCTTAACACAGGTAAACACTTTTAACACAGGTAAACACTCTTAACACAGGTAAACACTCTTAACACAGGTAAACACTCTTAACACAGGTAAACACTCTTAACACAGGTAAACACTCTTAACACAGGTAAACCCTAGACTAGTAATATGTTCTGAAATGTAATGGAGTGTTGACAGACCTTCTTCAAACCAATACAGTATTATCAAATTGACTCTTCTTAATGTTGGTGTTTGTCCAGGCACTCACTGGGGGGTAACTGAGGCGAGTGAGGCTACAGTAGGCCTCGCACGCACACACACTGGTCTCCATCACAGGTAAGTAGGTAACTCCCCGATTTAAACTGGTTCCTGGAGGGGAATTTTATAATAATGACACCTTTCGTTCATCGGTGAGTTTTTGTATGGGACACCTCTCTCCTTCCCGCCCTCCCCCACCCCCTCCCTCTCACCATCTCCCCTCACCCCCAACACACATACAGACACATCAGGTGAAATAAACTTTAAATTGATCCTAAATATTAATAGAAATATCACCCTAAATCATCTCTAAATCGCTAATCAAGTGTAAGTTTATTTTTTCTTCTGAGTGTTGAAAAGGCGTGGAAAATGTCATCCCTCTTGCGTTCGTCATTTGAATCCGACTTGGCAAGAGATAATGTTATTGGTAAAGTGGAAAGACATATTGACCTTGGAAAAACACACACACACGAGGCAATCTCCGGGTTCCTAATGCTAATGGCACCTACGTTGAACTGTCCACATTATTTACACTCAACAATATGTATTTGCCTGCTTGAGTTAAGACGTCGCACAAGAATTCCATCCTAAATTACAATGTACAGTCGCCTTCACTAGTGCGTTTACAGGGGCTCGTCATATAAACATTCCACACACATCATTACATTGAGATATTTGTTTTAATATTGTTTTAATTTGATTCCATAGTGTGTTTACTATTGTGAGTTTCCTTCTGTTAAATGTAAATAAACACAGGAATGCCACACTGCTCAAAACCTGACGAGCCCCTGTAAACGTACTAGTGAAGGAGACTGCATTTGCACTACCTTATTGGGATACCTACACTTAGCATTAGATAGAAGACGAAATCAGTACAGTTTTTTTTCTTCAAAGTTTTGTAGGATTCATCTGAAATTTAACATCTTCCCTGAGCTTATTTCACCTGATGATTAAACACTCTAATTTTACCTGGGAGGGTTAGTTTAGGTTAGTTTAGGTTAAAGTGGTTAACCTTAAGGTGAAATAGTTAAAGTGCTTATCTTCTCGTCATCCAATCATTGTGTCTCACGATCCCTGCCAAATGAGCGTATTTACTTCAGTGAGAATCCAAATGTGATCTTTTTTTTATTAAGTTAACTCAAGATAACCTGTTAAGAGTGCTCTAGTAACTCCCCTTACGACAAATATCAACTGTACGAACCTTTGTGAATGTTAAACGAGACTTTGCAAAATGTTATCTGGTCTGGCAACATTTGTTTTTTTTTTGAGGGTTGGGTTAGCTACTGCGTGCTGGTGAGAGCTTTAAGTCAACTTCACGTGACGTCATTACTGGCTGTATCAGGCTCATGACACACACACACACACACACACACACACACACACACACACACATACACTCTTGTCTCACAGTCAGGGTGGCAACTCAGTAATGTATGATTAATTTATGTATGAAATAAATAAATAGATAGATAGATAGACAAACATAATAAAAAAGCTGTTCCATCACCTGAAGATTCGACCCTCCCAGCGTATTTCACCTGAAGATTCGACTCTCCCAGCTTATTTCACCTGAAGATTCGACTCTCCCAGCTTATTTCACCTGAAGATTCGACCCTCCCAGCTTATTTCACCTGAAGATCCGACTCTCCCAGCTTATTTCACCTGAAGATTAACCACCCTAACATTACCCTGAGATACCGAGACACTGACATACTACGACTCTGACCCAATTCTGAGAGGTCAAAGGTCCCATATACTGATGTTTCATTTACTAGAGGAACTTTCTGTGACCTGCCTAATATGAAGTGGTGTGTGTGTGTGTGTGTGTGTGTGTGTGTGTGTGTGTGTGTGTGTGTGTGTGTGTGTGTGTGTGTGTGTGGTATTTCTACATGTTGTCTTACCGTAGCATTTTACTGTCACTTTCTACACGTCTCCTACCTCACCCTCGCTGCCATTACACACCTTTGTTCATCTCTAATCCTTGACCCATGGTAGAGAAAGGTAGAAGAGACACAAAGACAACTGAGAGATAAATAAATAAGGTTAAAGGTTAGAAACAACATGACCCACATTTGTTTTTAAATGCTAAGCTCCTTACCTGATCCAGAACTGACATGACCTTCTCCTCCTCCCCGAACACTGAACTGACATGACCTCCTCCCTCACACAGAACTGACATGACCTCCTCCCTCATAAGGATCTGACACGACCTCCTCCTCCTCCTCCTCCCCTCATGAAGACCTGACACTACCTCCTCCTCCTCCTCCTCCCCTCACAGAACTGACACGACCTCCTCCTCCTCCTCCCGAACACAGACCTGACACGACCTCCTCCTCCTCCTCCTCCCCTCATGAAGACCTGACACTACCTCCTCCTCCTCCTCCTCCCCTCACAGAACTGACACGACCTCCTCCTCCTCCTCCCTCCCCTCACACAGAACGACCTCCTCCTCCTCCTCCCCGAACACAGACCTGACACGACCTCCTCCTCCTCCCCGAACACAACTGACACGACCTCCTCCTCCTCCTCCCCTCACACAGACTGGACTGACACGACCTCCTCCTCCTCCCCTCACACAGATCTGGCACGACCTCCTCCTCCCCTCACACCGAACTGACACGACCTCCTCCTCCTCCCCTCACACCGAACCGACACGAGAAATACAGTTGTAGAAATATCCACACATGTTCACGCCTACACACACACACACACACACACACACACACCTACCAAATGTTTGTCTACACCAACAAGTAGACATCACTCCTCCCACTAACTGCTTTTTTGGTCACTTCCCCACTCAGGTCACTTACCCTGGCCCAGGTCAATAGTCCCCACAAACAGGTTCAAGTCTAAGTAAGTCACTCGTCCCATCAAACAGGTCCTTGTGCCCCGCCTTTTACACTAGTATCTGGGCACTGGTAGATTGGTTAATTTGATTAGGTTGGGTTAGACCACACCTGTCCATCACCACACCTGCCCATCACCACACCTGCCTATGATCAAACATTGTCTATAACCACACCTGCTTATAAACACTTGCACAATGACTACACCTGACCCATGACCCAGTGTTCCCAGGGGGCATTACCGGTGGTGTAGGTAGGTAGTCGACCTCGCACGGTGTTGAGACAGAACCCCCACATACACACGTCATAGTCCTTGTACACTTCCTGATGGTGTAAGTGTATGTGTGTGTGTGTGTGTTGTCTGGAGAGAGAGGTACAGGTAACTCATTGATTTATAAAGTGAATCGTAAGTAGGAAGTGAGAATAAAATGCCAATAAACCAAGAAGACATGTCCCCATATACTCGTTAACATCCTCAACTAACACACTGAAACGTCTGACCTGTTGTGATGTGTCGTTGTTTATAAAGGAAAGACAACTCTCCTCTTAGTGTGTGTCTTAATCAAGGTTTAAGGATATGAGACTCGACCTTGACCAACCAGGATCCTCGTACCGCCATGACACGACTAACCTTGACACGATTAACCTTGACACGACCAAAATGACACTAATCATTATGACACGTTGACCACTATGACTCTAATCACCATGACATTATTTGTGGGGGGGGGTTCATCCTCGAGTACTACCACACGTTTCAAGGACCTCCTCAAGTTTCAATATAATCGTCACAAGAGCTGAGATGAGAGGTGCTGAGGTGCTCCAGGAGTGAACTTAAAACTCCTGGGAGACACTACACACACACACACACACACACACACACACACACACACACACACACTACACACACACACACACACACACACACACACACACACACACACACACACACACACACACACACACACTAAACCAGATACTTCCTAGTTCTAAAGTGAATACCTGGTTTTTTCAGGTGTAGTGGGGCGGTAGAGGTGATGAATGACGGCAGGTGATGTGTAACTCAGGAATGGTTCTCACGCCACCTGACCCAAACAATAATCCCCTGGGATCTCTCACGCGCCGTACCAGTATAGCCTTGACCCCTGACCCCTGAATGCTGTATCCGCCAAGTTTTTATCATCGATGAAATATCTGGGAACCTAAAACCGGATTTGGAAGACACGTAAATAACACGTTCCCCGGGTCACCTATTGATTAACCTGACCTAACCTGACCTGACCTAACTCGAGGATAATCTTCAAATGATCTAAAATTCTTCTCTGGAGACGTGTGGACGTGTCTCACACAACTATGGCGACGGCATAGTACCAAGACTCTACCGGGATCTCTTAGTACACATCTTGGCCACCAGAGGGTAGGTAAGGGAAGGGTAGGTAAGGGTAGGGAAGGGTAGGATAGGGTAGGGAAGGGTAGGATAGGGTAGGGAAGGGTAGGGTACTGTATCTTGGCCTTCGTATTTCCCTCTCGGTTGTCAAAGATCATCCAGCCCAGTCATCTTCCGCGTACACACACACACACACACACACACACACCAAACACACACACAC
This sequence comes from Homarus americanus, assembly GCF_018991925.1. Taxonomy (NCBI): domain Eukaryota; kingdom Metazoa; phylum Arthropoda; class Malacostraca; order Decapoda; family Nephropidae; genus Homarus; species Homarus americanus. Next base: position 6,509,494 of record NW_024720773.1, on the reverse strand, counting down.
ACACACCAAACACACACACACACACACCAAATAGGGTGGGTTTTTTTAATGGCTAACTAAATAATAATTATAATAACAACAACAATAAAAATAAAACAATAATTAATAATAATAGCAATACTACTACTACTAATCCTAATAATAATAATAATCACTAGCATCATCACTACTCTGTGTCAGTGGTCAGTTTAAGTGTGTGTGTGTGTGTGTGTGTGTGTGTGTGTGTGTGTGTGTGTGTGTATGTCGAGGCGCTGACACTGAGTACAAGAACTTAACACTTTGAATACAATGACTCAACCCCGTAAGTAAAATGGATTAATTCCTTGAGTACAATAACTTAACCAATTGAGTACAATGACTTAACCAATTAAATTCAGTGACTTAACGAAATGAGCACAATGACTTAACCTTTTGAGTACAATTTCTAAACCCCAAGAGTACAACGATTTAACCCCCCCTAGAGTACAGCAAACCACCACTTAAGTACAATGGCAATCCTTTGAGTACGACGTCTTAACTCACTGAATATCTATCTATCAATCAATCTATCTATCTATCTATCAATCTATCTATCACTTACGCATGGATCATTACTTACTGCGTTAGGTGGTGCTCGGTGTGGGTACCGTCGCCTACCTCCGTCGCCCACCTCTCTCTTACCCCTCAACAAGATGACAATAATAACACAATGATGAGTTACTGTAGTCGAGCTTGTGTAACACTGGCTTGGCTTGGCGTGGGGAGACTTGGAGCGGGGAGGCTTGACGAGGGGAGGCTTGGGGGGGGGTACAGTAGCGGCGAGTGGATCTGGTTCACCTTGCAGACGTCCACTAACACCACGCACTGTCTTAACACTTCCTCGGTAATGTGTCGCTCACCTTATTGATCACCACCCACTAGGTGCTCGTGTTAACACTAGTACTAATAACTCAAGTCAATATTCTGCTAATGTCCAAACAACACAACGGCAGTGGTGGGGTGTCAACAGGCGGTGTGCTGTGTGAAGTGTCCAAGGGTGAGTGAGGCTGTGGTGTGTGGAGGAGCGTGGCACACGAGCAGCCTTGCCACGACCAGATCCACGTGCTGACTGACTGCCTGTTGGCCCGTCCACGCTGCCTCCACCACCAGTGCCTCCCTCCCTACCACACCACTACCACCACCAGTGCCTCCCTCCCTACCACACTACTACCACCACCAGTGCCTCCCTCCCTACCACACTACTACCACCACCAGTGCCTCCCTCCCTACCACACTACTACCACCACCAGTGCCTCCTTCCCTACCACACTACTACCACCACCAGTGCCTCCCTCCCTACCACACTACTACCACCACCAGTGCCTCCCTCCCTACCACACTACTACCACCACCAGTGCCTCCCTCCCTACCACACTTCTACCACCACCAGTGCCTCCCTCCCTACCACACTACTACCACCACCAATGCAAAAAAATAAAATATAAGATCCTCCAACTCGGACTTCCCACCAACATTGAAAAGTTGCTTTGCAACTTTCTTGACGGCAGAAATGACGGATTGAGGGTAGGACAACACACAGGAGAGACCTTCCCACTCATGAGTGGAGTCCCTCAGGGGAGCGTCCTCTCCCCCACCCTATATATTATCTACACAAGTGACACTCCGCCTCCCACTAGAATTGGTAACGAAGATATTACGTATGCAGATGACATCACTCAAATAACAACACATGAAGGAAAATCGCGAGCGCTACAGGCCGACAACACCAGGCGGGAATTAGAAAGGGTAAATAATTACGAAAAACAATGGAAAATCCAAGCCAGTCTCCCGAAATTCACAGTGATTCCCTTATGCAGAAGGAAATCCCATCCATTAGTAACCAATAATGCCCAGATAGAATACAAAAGCAGAGGCAACCTCCTGGGCCTGCATATATCGACGACAGGTTACTCCCATCATGTCCACACCAGGAAGGAAAAAGCAAAAAGAGAGCTGATAAAACTATACCGCTTTAAAGCGCTTCCTGAGAAAATATAACTCCGCCTGGTGACATCATTTATCACACCGATTTTAGCTTACCCAGCAATACCTCTTCATACTATGAGCACCACTCAAATATTAAAATTACAGGTGGTGCAAAATGAGTCCCTAAGATTCGTCACAGGCGAAAGATACCCCAGGCACACAGTGTATGTAATGGCTCAGCGCTTTATCTGTGGCACCTAATCAAAATTCTATGTACCGACCTAAACAAACAATGTCCAGGAAATACTTTGTTGCACTCAATGGGGTCTGATAAACATCCTTTGTGGCCTCTATTCTGTAATCCTTTTTATGCTACCGCTCACAATACCAGTGACTCCCTACCACAAAACCAGTGCCTCCCTCCCTCCCTCCCTCCCTACCACAACACCAGTGCCTCCCTCCCTCCCTCCCTACCACAACACCAGTGCCTCCCTCCCTCCCTACCACACCACCAGTGCCATCCTTCCTACTTGCCAAGGTCGTAGGCATCCTGGTTGCGGGAAAGGATACCAATAAAGATAAACGCAGTATTCCCGGGAGCTTTTAGGATACTGATGTGGTAGGAGGAGGGGGCGGGGGGAAGAGAGATGGAAGGTAGTGAAGGAGGGGGAAGGGGAGAAGGGAAGGAAGGCTGGAGGAGGAAAGGAGAGAGTGAAGAGAAGGAGTGATGGGGAAGAGAGAAGGAAGGTAAGGAGAGAGGAAAGGGGAGAGGTAGTGAAGAGAAGAAGGTAGGAAAAGAAGGAAAGAGATGAAGGAGGGAAGGGGAGAAGGAGTGAGTGAAGGAAAGGAATGAGGAAGGGAAGGAGAGGGGGAAGGAAGGACTTAAGACACAAAATCTCGTTGTTAGTTATCAGAACATCAACCTTATCGCCATAACTTTCCGATATCTTAACTTTAACCACAGGATAATGGTAAGATATTGTTAAATTTACCCTCTGTAACATTAACCACTCAGTAACATTAACCACTCAGTAACATTAACCACTCAGTAACATCAACCACTCAGTAACATCAACCACCCAGTAACATTAACCACTCAGTAACATCAACCACTCAGTAACATCAACCACCCAGTAACATTAACCACTCAGTAACATCAACCACTCAGTAACATCAACCACCCAGTAACATTAACCACTCAGTAACATCAACCACTCAGTAACATCAACCACCCAGTAACATTAACCACTCAGTAACATCAACCACTCAGTAACATCAACCACCCAGTAACATTAACCACTCAGTAACATCAACCACTCAGTAACATCAACCACCCAGTAACATTAACCACTCAGTAACATCAACCACTCAGTAACATCAACCACCCAGTAACATTAACCACTCAGTAACATCAACCACTCAGTAACATCAACCACCCAGTAACATTAACCACTCAGTAACATCAACCACTCAGTAACATCAACCACCCAGTAACATTAACCACTCAGTAACATTAACCACTCAGTAACATTAACCACTCAGTAACATCAACCACTCAGTAACATTAACCACTCAGTAACATTAACCACTCAGTAACATTAACCACTCAGTAACATTAACCACTCAGTAACATTAACCACTCAGTAACATTAACCACTCAGTAACATTAACCACTCTGTAACATTAACCACTAGCAATATATTCAGGTATAGGAGTGAGTTAGCAAATGCCTCATATGGTCTGGTAATTTAAACGATCGTGTAGAAAGTGATCTAGTGAGGTGAGTGACGGAGTGACGCAGTAGTGATGGTAGTGAAAGACGGAGTGACGCAGTAGTTAGTGACGGAGTGACGAAAGTAGGAGTAGTAGTAGAAGCAGTAAGTAATAATTAGTAGTGGTGACACCATCATGCAGCTCTTGGCACACCAAGCCTCCACACACACGAATCCAGGGAAAAAAGACACGGAAAAAAACCTAACCTAACTTAACCTAACCTACGTGCAATGCCATCATATATATATATTGTGTTGTCAATGCGTACAAGTAATGTGACTTTTTTTCCTGTGGACTTTATTTCCGTCTACCACACACACACACACACACACACACACACACACACACACACACACACAAGAACATAAGAATGGGGGAAGCTGCAGCGGGTCTATTGGCTCATACTGGGTAGTCCCGTTTATACCCAACCCCTATTGCTCATATATCCATCCAACCTTTGTTTGAAGCTATCCAGCGTGTTCGAGTTAATGATGATATTTGGTAACTTGTTCCACTCAACCACTACCCTATTTCCAAGCCAGTGTTTACCTCTATCGAGCCTAAATCTAAATTTGTTTAATTTAAAACCATTGCTACGAGTTCGCTCCTGGTTGGATAGTTTGAGTACCTTTGTTATATCACCTTTGTTTAGCCCTGACTTCCATTTATACATCTCTATCATATCACCTCTCACTCTACGTCTCTCGAGGGAGTGCTTTAACCTGTCTCTCTGTACTCAAGGTTGCTAATACCCGGGGTTAGTCTGTTATCCTCCATACTAATCAACCAAACCAGGAAAAAAATTTATAATGCTCCACACCTACAAGATCCCCCCCATCGTGTTCACCTTCTACAACGACAGATCCTAAGAAGACACATCCAACCTCCTGCCAAAACCTGCTCACTCTAGGTGCCAGCCACGTGACCTTGTATGACCTTCACTCTTTGACCTTTCCTCTCCCATACCTCACAAACATTGACCCTTCCATTCTAACGGTAACGCTAACCTAACCTAACCCTCAGGTAGCATTGGCGTGTTTAATTCTCAGGTGAAATAAGTTAGAACAGTGAGAGGGAAGGGTGTTGGAGAGGTGAGAGGGACGGGTACTGGAGAGGTGAGAGGGACGGGTACTGGAGGTGGGAGGGACGGGTACTGGAGGTGAGAGGACGGGTACTGGAGGTGAGAGGGACGGGTACTGGAGAGGTGGGGACGGGTACTAGAGTAGGTGAGAGGGACGGGTACTGGAGGTGAGAGGACGGGTACTGGAGAGGTAGAGGGACGGGTACTGGAGAGGTGAGAGGGACGGGTACTGGAGAGGTGAGAGGGACGGGTACTGGAGGTGGGGAGGGACGGGTACTAGAGTGGTGAGAGGGACGGGTACTAGAGTAGTGGGGAGGACGGTACTGGAGAGAGTGAGAGGGATGGATACTAGAGTAGTGAGAGGGACGGGTCTAGAGTAGTAAGAGGGACGGGTACTGGAGTAGTAAGAGGGATTTACCAGTTTAAAAGTGAAAGGGGGAATAAATTTGGCAACGATTGATACGACGAATATCCGGTAGTGTGTAGGGGTCAGGTTAGGTTAGGTCGGGGTAGGTTAGGTTAGGTCGGGGTTAGGTTAAGTTGTGTAATCATAAAAACAACTTGTACCTTCGCATTTAAGGCAACTAAACACAAAATCTCTCTCTCTCTTTCCCTTACCACCTGTTACTCTCTCTCTCTCTCTCTCTCTCTCTCTTCCCTCCATCTTTCTCCCTTCGTTCTCTCTCTCTCAGCCTCCCATTTCAGACCTACCCAGTTTCCTTTCACTCACGTACTGTAGGTCTCCGAGCACTTACCTGACAACACTGACCTTTATGTGTGTGTGTGTGTGTGTGTAAACATTAGCCTACTACTACTACTACTACTACTACTACTACTACTACTACTACTACTAATAATAATAATAATAATAATAATAATAATAATAATAATAATAATAATAATCATCATCATCGTAACATCACAAGTGGCATCAACATTTTAATTTATATATAAGGAAAGGTCAGATGTCACTTACCATTCAGTTGATTCTCGACCACATGACGAGTAGGACCACAGTACCACACCACACCATACCACCACACCATACCACCACACTACAAGATGGCGTCGTTAACTGCACTGAGACTCTACCTTACCAAGAGTTTATTTTTAACTTAATTCTCATTGGTTGACTTAAGTTACACGATATATCAGATACAAGATGGAGTCACTATTGAACCAAGACTCGACCAGATGGGTTTGTATGTCAAGACAGTGGAGATTATCTAAGATTGGTTAGGTTAGGTTAGGTTAGGAGACAAAATTACCAAAGAATAGTGTGGTGTTGATGTGGTGATAGTCGTGGTGTTGCTGTGGTGATAGTCATGGTGTGGTGGTAGTCGTGGTGTTGCTGTGGTGATAGTCATGGTGTGGTGTTGCTGTGGTGATAGTCATGGTGTGGTGGTAGTCGTGGTGTTGCTGTGGTGATAGTCATGGATCGTGGTGTTGCTGTGGTGATAGTCATGGTGTGGTGGTAGTCGTGGTGTTGCTGTGGTGATAGTCATGGTGTGGTGGTGGTCATTGTTGTTGCTGTGGTGATAGTCATGGTGTGGTGGTAGTCGTGGTGTTTGCGGTGATAGTCATGGTGTGGTGGTAGTCGTGGTGTTGCTGTGGTGATAGTCATGGTGTGGTGGTAGTCGTGGTGTTGCTGTGGTGATAGTCATGGTGTGGTGGTAGTCGTGGTGTTCTGTGGTGATAGTCATGGTGTGGTGGTAGTCGTGGTGTTGCTGTGGTGATAGTCATGGTGTGGTGGTAGTCGTGGTGTTGCTGTGGTGATAGTCATGGTGTGGTGGTAGTCTGGTGTTGCTGTGGTGATAGTCATGGTGTGGTGGTAGTCGTGGTGTTGCTGTGGTGATAGTCATGGTGTGGTGGTAGTCGTGGTGTTGCTGTGGTGATAGTCATGGTGTGGTGGTAGTTGTGGTGTTGCTGTGGTGATAGTCATGGTGGTGGTAGTCGTGGTGTTGCTGTGGTGATAGTCATGGTGTGGTGGTAGTTGTGGTGTTGCTGTGGTGATAGTCATGGTGTGGTGATAGTTGTGGTGGTTGCTGTGGTGATAGTCATGGTGTGGTGATAGTCTGTGGTGTTGCTGTGGTGATAGTCATGGTGTGGTGGTAGTTGTGGTGTTCATGTGGTCAACTAACCAACACCTGATCACTGTAATGTGTGTATGTGTGTGTGTGTGTGTGTGTGTGTGTGTGTGTGTGTGTGTGTGTGTGTGTGTGTGTGGTGTGTGTGTGTGTGTGTGTGTGTGTGTGTGTGTGTGTGTGTGTGTGTGTGTGTGTGTGTGTGTGTGGACAAGCCATGCGTCTCAACCAACACTCACTAAGGTTAAAGAGATTAGGCATTTGGTGGCCCTCTACTAAATGATCGACAGGCTGATATACCCGCCACTCTCATGATGAATTGGTGACCTAAATATATAACCTCCTTACTTAACCTATACCTCACCTTATTTATACCTCACCTTAATTAACCTTACCTCACCTTCCTTAACCTGACGTAACCCTACCAAACCCATTCTCCCAAGTAGCGTTAGAGTGTTTAATTATCAGGTGAAATAAGCAGGAGAGCGGAAGCGTGAGGTAGTATGGTGGATGGAGTCGAACCGGTGGGGATGGGGAGTCGGACCGGGGTGGGGATGAGGGGGGTCGAACCGGGGTGGGGATGAGGTCGAACCGGGGTGGGGATGAGGTCGAACCAGGGTGGGGATGAGGGGTCAGACGGGGTGGGGATGGGGGTCAGACCAGGGTGGGGATGAGGGGGTCGAACCGGGGTGGGGATGAGGCGGGCTCGGGGTGGGGATGAGGGTCAGACCGGGGTGGGGATGAGGGTCGAACCGGGGTGGGGATGGGGGTCAGACAGGGTGGGGATGAGGTCGAACCGGGGTGGGATGGGGTCCAGACCGGGGTGGGGGTTGATGTCTGGTGATGAGACTGACTGATACATACTTTGGGTGCGGAGTCGAACTGTGGGGCCTTGAGGGGAGCGGGCGAACAGTAAAACAATATGGCATGACGTTATTCTCAGGGGCGGTGTGTGTGTGTGTGTGTGTGTGTGTGTGTGTGTGTGTGTGGTGGAAATAGATACAGAGACAGAAATAGATAGATAGATAGATGGATGGGTAGATAGTCAATCTCTCCCTCTTCACTCACTAACTCCTCCTCCCCACCTACATATTCCTCCATCCTTCGTCAGCCTCCTCCTCCCTACACTCCTCCATCCATCCTTCACGTCAGCCCTCCTCCCTCCATCCATCCTTCCTACATAAGAACATAAGAACATAAAGTCTGCAATAGCCGGTTGACCTGTGCATGGCAGCTCCTGTCGAGAGTTACAACCACTCTCTATCATCCATGAATCTATCCAGCGTCCTTTAAAATCTCCAGCGTTCCAGCACTTACTACAAAGTTGCTAAGCTTGTTCCACTCGTCTACCACCCTATTAGTGAACCAGTTCCTTCCTATCTCCCTCCTAAACCTAAACTTATCCAACTTGAATCCGTTGTTACGAGTTCTATCCTAGTTGCTACGAGTCCTATCCCTCACGCCATCCATCCTTCCTTCCCTCCATCCATCCGTCCCTCACGTAGGCACATTACACATGCACGAGGGTATTATCTCCACATCCTGCAGTCTCCTGGGTCACGTACAGGTTGGTGGGTGATGGTGCGGGAAACCCAGGAGTGTCACCGCCAGCCCAGGGGTGTGAATAAACTTGGAGCTGCCCGCTGGTGACTGGTGAAAATATGCTGACCCCTGGTGATAGTTCTCCCCAGCTCTCTAACCTAACCCTAACCTAACCTAACTCTAACCTAATTCTAACCTAACTCTAACCTAAAGCGCCCCCAAGTGAAATTAGCTTGGATGGGTAGGGGAGGGTAGAAATGAAGCGAATATATAGCTGATCCCCTAACTAACGTAATATATTGCTAAAATTTAATATACCTGTACATGCAATTAGTACCTATAGTATAGCGCCATCTATCATCTGTCAATGCAAACTAATGAGACCTGATTTTGTTTAGTGGAGGGAGGGGGAGAGGAGGGGGAGGGGGAGAGGGAAGGGGGGATGGAGGGGAGAGGAGGGGGAGGGAGAGGGAAGGGGGGGGGGGGGGCGTGGTGGCCATCCCTCAGAGGCAGTCAAACATGGCACCTCGACTGACAGGTGGCGAGGATGGCCTACAATCGGGTCACTGACAGGCAGCGTTTTGAACACATTTGGACATGATAATAATAACATCCCTCAAATACAACAAGATGATCAGTGAGGTCATGTAAGGCGGATGCTGAGGTGGTAGTACGTAGTTAAGAATGTTGTGGTGTTATGTGTCAGGAGGAGGGGGGGGAGGAGGAGGCGATGTAGGGATGAAGGATGGGGAGGAGGAGAGGAGTAGACGTGAGGAAACTGGAGAGGAGGAGGAGGAGGAGGTGGAGGAGATGAGAGGGAGAAAAGGGGAGTGGAGAAGATGAAAAAGGAGGAAGATGGAGAAGAGAGGGTTAAAGAGGGGGAGGAGGGAGTGAGAGGGAGAGAAAGGCGTGTAGGGAAGACGGAGATGAGGTGGTGGAGGAGATGAGAGGGAAAAGAGGAGGAGGAGGAGGAGAGAGAGGAATGTAGAGGTGAGGGTATTGTGGTAATGGTGGTGTAATGGTGATGAAGGGCGTGGCAATATAATATCCTAATGGTGAAAATGAAGGGTGTGGTGACTGGGGCGGGGGGCGGGGGGGAGGGTGTCCTGAGGGCGTGGCTGGTGTGGTTTAGCTTCATGACAAGAGGCGTGGAGTGAGTGAGGGAAGGAGGGGGAGGGGTAGAGGGAAGGAGGGGGAGGGGTAGAGGGAAGGAGGGTTAAGCTACAGAAGGACAAAGGTAAACATTAGTCACACACACTCAAACACACTCAAAATGGCGTTAAATATATACCCTGAGATTCTACTTGGCTACCACACGACGAATTCACATTAAAACCCCAGGAGGAGAAAAAAAAACCCAGGAATTATCGTACAGTTTCAAGAAGTGACTCTGAGGGCCGCTGCGGTTGCCAATTATTGTTTTTTTCTTTAGGTATTTCACACTCACCTTAAGTTCCCTCCCGTGTTGTTTTTCTTCGCGCGTGTGTGTGAGTTCAGTCAGACGCTGTCATTTCCTGTCTAAACAAACAGACACCAGGAAGTATAATCACACCGGCTGATAATAATAATAGACTGTAGTGATTAAAATAATGAGGATGTTCTGAAGATTAGCCACTGAGTATTATTTATTCACCTTATAATTAACTACCATAATCCTAATTTAACCTAACCTAATCTAATCTAACCTAGCCTAATCTAACGTTATCCTAAAATTAACCCAACCAAACGCTAACCCAACCTAACCTAACCTAACACTAACCCAATTTAACCTAAAGGTAACCTAACCTAACATCCCCCAGGTAGCTTTAGTGTTGAATCATCAGGTGAAATAAATTGGGGGTTAATCTCAGAATCCAGCCCCCCCCCAAGACTTACCAGGACAGTAGTAGCAGTGACGAGGAAGCATAACGACAGTATCTACAGCATTCATTTATCTATCTATCTGTTGGTCTAAGCGAGTGCCAGTATTGTGTGGGGCTGCATCAAAGGGCACACACACACACACACACACACACACACACACACACACACACACACACACACACACACACACACACACACACACACACACGGGGGAAATTAAAGATAATATGATGCACTTATGTGGGAAACCCGAAAAATTAAGAAGTGGGTTGAAGAAAAGAGGAGGAAGACAGGAAGTAAGGAGAGAAGGGAAGGAAGGAGGGAAGGAAGGAGGGAGGGAAAGAAGGAAGGAAGGCAGGAAGGAAGGAGGGAAGAGGGAGGGATAGAGGGCGAAGCAAAAGAATGAAAAAAAGAGGAATGGAAAGAGGAAGGGAATGAAGAGGGAGAAGGGAAGGAAGGAAGAAAGGAAGAAAGGAGGATGAGAGAGAGAGAGGAAGGGAGGGAGGGAGGGAGGGAGAGGCTAGAACAATGAAGAGCAGAGCGGGTCAGACCAGGACAAGGAAGGGAGAAAGGGAGGGAGAGAGGGAAGGAAGGGAGGGGGCAGGGAGGGTAGAGGGAGGAAAGGGAGTATTGTGGAGCACGGTTCAAGGTGAGTCTACACTGCCCCACCCACCCATCACACACCACCCACGTCCCAACACCCACTTGTGCCCCTCCTACCCTTCCACCACCCACACCCATACCACCATCACTCATCAATACCATCACATACCACACCACCATACCACTACCATACACCACCCATCACTATCAACACCAACCATCACTATCAACACCAACCATCACTATCAACACCACCCATCACTATCAAAACCACCCATCAACACAAACACCACCACTACCGTCTCACCCTCAACACACAACACAACACAGAATCATCCAAAAATCAACACATCCTCAACACCCACCTGCAGAAGGGTAATGCGGACGCAGACGGAGACATGATCATAATCGTGGACCCCAACGCAGACGTGGCCATCAACGCAGCAGACCTCGAAAAGCAGAACACCACCGTCTCTACAGTTACTTACGAGACGTGACCTGCAGCCGAGGAATGTTTACAAGTAGAGCCTCACATAATATAAACATAGGAATAACTTTATTTCCCTTTTTTCCAACATCAATTTACTGTTTACATTGTTTGTGTTATTGTATTGTTTATGTGATTTATTTGTTTACCTATACAGTGAAACCTCCATATAACGGACTTTGATATAACGGACTGAATCTCTCAAATTATAGTCCGTTAAATACCTTCAATATCTAGGTTATATTGTTTGTATACCTGTAACGCCTATGTGTACATTATATACCTTCAATATCTAGGTATATTGTTTGTATACCTGTATTGTTGAGCTATCTATCTTTCTCTCAATCAATCCAACCACCAATCCATCCATCTATCCATCTATCTATTCATAAGCTCAGAGCAGCACTACCCACACACACACCAGCTTGTCCTTGATGCACGGACTACCCCACAAGTCACCCACACACACACCCACCCACCTACCCTGAGTCACAAAGGTCCCGAAGTTAAAATATTTCCTCGTAACGGATGCTGTGAGGACGTCTCTCATTTTCGTCTATAACACAAATATAACGTTTATAATGTGGCTCCCAAACAAAATGTAACATAATTTAGAGGGGGGGGGGGGCTAAATTTAACATAAGAGAATCATGGGAAAAATCCAACATGGCATAGAGACGACATGGTGACTCTATCTTAATGAATTATGTTTTAATTAGTACAGGGATAATGTCAAAGATGGCGTCAAGGTTGTACAGAGACTACAGCCATGAGAGACGTTCACACAACACTATACTGTAATTAGGAGACCAAATTACAGGGGAGAATAGTTGTGAATCCGGACAGTTAGGTGATAAGCGGAGTGTATTTTTAAGTCTATCTATCTATCTATTCATTCATCTATCATTATTTGCTCCTCTAACCATCAATCTAGCTGTCCATCCATCCATCTATCTATCCACACACACACACACACAACGAAAAATAATTCAAGTACTGCCTCTCTCTCCTTACAGCACTACATAACACCGTAACCGTGAGAGAGTGTATTATTGAGCCACCAACACAGGAAGTGACTTTTAAACTGACTCATTCACTGACGAAGAACAATACCTATTTTTTTTAACGCTAGGAAGACGTATAGTTTTGATTGTAATGCATTCTTAAGTCACCTTGAAGAATGTAATTAAGTTTTTTATTATCTTTCTATAGTGTGTTTTTTTAAGTATATATTTTTTTTAAGTGTTTTAGATCACGTTAACATAAGCTGTCTCAGTTTAGTTCACCTGAAGATTAAACACCCTGTAGTTATATATATACCTGAGTGGGTGATTAGGTGAGGTTAGGTTAGGTTAGGCAATCTTAAGGTTAAATAAGTTAGGGCTAATCGTCAGGTGCTCCAGTATTTTCACTCAGAAGGTCGACCAGGGATTGGGTTAGGTTAGGTTAGGTAATTCTTAAGATGTAGGTATACAGTAGACATATATGCTACTTCCAGGCCGGCCGAGGGTTTCAACACACACCTCTTGGCGTTAAAATAAACTGGAATACTCGATGAAGCAACACTTATATAGGTCCGGGTGGCCAGGTCTTTTGTAAGCGAACTTTTCCTTGTAAATTAAGGTCTCGGAGCGGATTTCAGGGTCTCGCTTTAGGGAACGGATCTCAGAGACTCACAGGCAGAGAAGAGAGTGAGAGAGAAGAAAGAAGAGATGGAGAAGAAGAAGAAAGAGAGAGAGAGAGGAATATTTGACACGGGATCTTCCAAGAATTCAACCAGTGAACTTCCGGGTACTGAAACACACAGATCACCCACCCGGAACTGCCTTACCAGGATCCTGCTCTCTCTCTCTCATACAATAGTTAAAGTAAAGTCTCAGTGTTAATTTTACCTCCAAATTTAAGACCATGTAATGAAATATTTATACTCTTAATTTGAGTCAGTCAGTAATGCACAATATCTAAAAAATTATAATTTGCCTACCACGGATGATAGATACTGGAACATGCATTTACTTTGGTATATAGTTTAATATATAAGAAATACGATAGGTATTTATTTCGGCGTAATTAATAAGATGTTCGGTTACCAAATGTACTGTAGTAGAATCAGTATGCCACAGAGCCAGGCATACCAACCCTCCAGAGACATCACGAAGTTGCATGTAGCGTTTCGGAATTCATTGGTCCCAGCCTAGCAGATAATTTTGGGGAGATAATGTACGTACATTATATTATCTTGTACACCTTCGAGAATAATCCACAAACACACACACACACACGAGATGAATATTTTCCTCCTACACGTAAAGGTAAAAACTAACTTAATCTGGCCGACTTAGGCCACAGTACAGCATAAATAATCTTCAACATGGCGTCATCTTTACATTGCAACTCTAGACACACTAATACAAATGCATACATAGATAGATAGATAGATAGAGGGCTGAAAGTAATCTAAATCAACTCATTTTCACCAAGTAGTATCGGTGCAATTATGACGCCATTTTTGGACGTCTTCTGCTACGAGGAAAAGTTGACGTAAGAGAGACTGAGAAACTGAAGACCTGTTTATTGATTCAGAGAAGTTGGTTTTGATATTTTTTTGGGCAGAGGTGAACTTTGTGATGTTAGAAGGTTAATAACTCGGAGGTTACCTAACTTAATCTAATCTAACCTAACTTAACCTAAGCTAACCTAACCTAAGTGAAGCTAACTTAACTTAAACTAACCAAACATATAATCTAACCTGTCGTAACCTAACTTTGCGTAATTTAACCTAAACTAACCTTAACCTAGCAAAACGTAATATACCCTTCTTTAACCTAACTTAATTTAACCTAACCTAAGCTAACCTAGGCTAACCTAAAATAACTTTACCTACCAGAAGGTTGATATCCCCTTCAATATATACATTAAAATCGTCGTGGTTTTAAAATATTTTTGTGTGGCAGAAGATAATTAAGTAAATAAGGAGTATAAACTTTTATATAAAACAATGTAAACTTATATATGAACAAAGATAAACTTCCAACTTTAATAATCGATAAAAACAAGTAGAATATTAATGAAGACTAACACGGATGTAGGACAGTGTGTGTGTGTTTTATGGACGTAAGTGTGTGTGTGTGTATTAGAGCTGTGTGTATGTCTCAAGAACGGGTTTGTGTCAAGAACATACTGGGCGGTAACTCACTGACCCTACTCAGCGGTCATTCACAGCTGTAACTACACTACGAGTCGATTATCACAATACATATACCTAAACGTTAAACTTCTCCGTAAATGGTGACTTAACAACTCTTATAACTGACTAAGATGAAGCATAAAAACATCGTACAAAATGGCCGAATAATTTCACTAAGACTTTACCTTAACATCACTTTGGGGACAAAAATTTATAGTGAGAACTTTACGTCAATGAAATGTTCAATGGTTACAGGGACATGGAAGGAGCAGCAATATGGTTTTAATGTTTGTCATATTCCATTGTTTCAGAAATATTACCGATAAATATTTAGTTATTTAGTAGTGTACAATAAACTAGCTTCTGTCTGCGGCAACATTAAAATAAATTTATCAATTCCCATTATTATGTCACTCCTACGTTAGGTTGGGTTGGGTTAGGTTACGTAACGTTAACGTTAGCCTGAAGGCTTTGACTCAATAAACTTCCGTGTTAATGTAACCTACACTTAGCTTTACACACAGTCGTTTAAGGAAAAATCTAAAAGTTGTTTAGTTTAATGTCCCACTTCATTTACTCGATTACATGGAGAATAAACATGCACAAACACCAATAACAACAGCTATCTTATTACACATACATAATAAACAACTAAAGCAACAACCATATTATTACAAATATTAAGAAATACAACAACACACATCTTATTTACCTTGCCAACAGAAGAGCTAGTCGTGTTTCTAGGGTCTGGTGGGAGGCGTAACGTCCTGTCGACTCATGTTTGTTGTTGTTATGACTGGAGCGAGGAGTTGCGGGAAATATTACCTATAATAAATAAAATAAAACTACAGGTATAAAACAAATTACTAATCTATTTATTCTAATTTCACGTTTTCTTTCAAAATAATAATAATAATAATAATAATAATAATAATAATAATAATAATAATACTAATACTAATAATAATACTAATAATAATAATAATACTAATACTAATAATACTAATAATAAGGTTAGAGTGGAGCAGACGGGTAACACCAGGAGTTGTTAAATTTCATTCATTTTTTCCACATCTTTTTGGATGATAATAAGTAATGAAAACGATACAAGTTTTTATTTTAATTGGAAGTATTTCTTTTTTTAGTTTTTCTCTATCTACGATCATAAATCATCTGGGCAAGGTAGAAAGGATGAGAGAAATTGCGGGGTAAAACACAGCGAAAAATTTATTATATTACACTAAAATGATGTCTCTACGAGCTTTACATACGACAAAATTAACTATTTAGGGTTTGCCGTAAATATTCCGCTGAACAATCTGCCGTGTCGACGTGTGTTGTCATCCTCTCTTTGTTTCCGTACAGCCGACTCTCTCGGTTCGAGCGTGCTCCTCACATTCACAAAAAAGGAAAAACGTAAAAAGCTAAAATTACACCATACCGCTTCAAAAAAGTAGCTTTCATTGGTACCAGATCAAGTTCCTTTCTGTTTAATATACCAGGGGGTTCGGGGGGGGTTCTATGCAAAGTCGTATCGGTTTTATTACTTACTATCAACCAAAGAACATCTGTGGAAAAATGAACGAAATCGAACTACTCCTTCTGGTGTTAGCCGCCTGCTCCACCTTTACCTATAAAATAATAATAATGAATTAACATTATTATTACTAACGGTAATATCATCTAATGGTCCTGTTCGAGGTATTCTTCTCAACAGTGGCCAACCTGGGGTCAAAGGTGGGGTCACCGGTTAACATGGGAGAACTCACAACAAGATTGCATGGGTATGACGCAAGAAGTGACCTTGACCAAACCAGTTTTGTGCTTCGTCTGCCGGAGTCACAACCATCACCTCCACCATCATTCTGATGCTCTTGATAACATGTAGGTGGTGGCCGTGGGGCAGTACAGTAGCTGGAAGGTATGACCGTGTGGCTGCTATTTATTACGCAGAAAAAAAATCGTGCATGCTCACCTCACGATATACAGTATAAAAGCCTTTTAAAATCATCTAAATAATAAATTGTATAGAAATAAACTAATATTAATGATGAAATAAATACAGAATGAAAGCAATATATAAACACACATGGTAAATATTATATTTTAAAACGATAAAAAATTTGGATTAAACGGACCCGTTTAATGTTCTGAAACCTTGGCCCCTTGTTCTTCACCTTTTTCACTAATCTATTAGCCGCGTTTTTGTGATGCCTCTTCACTCTCGGTGATAAGAGCAGTAGCATCTACATAGATAATATTTAATATAAATTTAACATTAACTTTTTACTTACAACTTCTCCCATGAAGGATTCTGGATAGACATAACAGTTAATAATATTAGAGGTGGAACGAAGCCTCGCCTGACTCCCTGTCTAACCGTGAACCAGTATATTATATAGATAATCTATGTAACTTTAACTTAACTAATACGCAAGGTTTTTATTGATAAGCTATGTAAAACAAGAGTTAGCTGAATTAAGCCTTAACAAATTTAAAGGTCAAGTCCAGCATTGCATTACTGTATACAGGGTATACTTCAATACTCAATAAGATGTCCTGTAACAGAACAACAGCTATTATACCAGTGTAAACAGTACAGTATTTTCATATATATCCAATAGAAATTACTAGAAATGGTTATTTGACGTGATAATCAAGAAGCAATTACATATTTTGAAACTAGTTTTTTGTCCCTGGCCACTTCATTTATACTTAAGATGACTTGATATATAAATAATTATAATTATTCCAAGCTCGGCCACGATGAAAATAATTAATATTCTACAGAAAAAGGTGAGTTGATTGTAACTGGTTGAGTGGTCGGCCTTGACCTGTCACTACATTGTTTTACCAGAGCTGATGAAATTGATCCTCCAATGAGTAATGCAGCAAGATAATTCGTTATCTTGTCATATGAAGCCAGTATTTGTGCGTCGGCCGTCGGCCTCTTAGATAACGTGACAATTCGAGATGCCAGACAAAGAACTCCTAATCTGTGACCTGTCCTAAGCTGCTGCCTGTTCACAGTGACCCCTTGAGTCTTCCCTCTTAGGCAGAGAAACATTAGCTTTTGTCGAGTGGAGAATTCTCGATGCCCCTAAGAGATATAATTATGAGGTAATCCCACATAACGCCGTGGCCACTACCTGGCAACAGTACGAGGGTGGGTGGAAGGAAGGTAGCCAAACTTGTGTATGCCGAGAAGAGAGAAAGCGTTTCGCTGAATGTATCTGTAGGGAACTCTTCCGCTAGTGGGTGGCAAAAAAGACTACTGGTTACAGTCTGGCCAGATTATTGTTGAGGATTAACTTAAAGTGTCTGACGAAAATGGGTGTTTGACGAAAAGAGAGGTTCAAACTTCCTCAGTAACAGACCTTCCCCTTGCTTCATCCCCCTCTCCAGCGGACGCCCATGCCTGTGGTGTAGTTTTTGTAAATCTGTACCATGAACCATTTGTAACAGTTTAGGTATTCTATGTGACCGGTACAAGATTCTGAGCCACTTACAAGTGCAGTACACGAAATTTAAATTTAAATCTAAATATTTTATTGACAATGTAAAACCATTAAATAAAAAAGGCTGAGTAGTGTACCCCTTCCACCCCTCACCTTGCAGTACACGAAGAACCCTTAGTAAACTCTGAACCACTTATCATACCTCTAGTGAACCATGAACCACTTAGAACTCATCTTATGTATTCTATGTTACCTGTAATACTTGATCTTCATTAAAGAGTTGAGTGTGGCGGCTTGGATTACAATGAATGCGGATAAAGTTGTTTAGGCACGTATAAGATCACAACAAAAACTCATCTTAACACTCGGAGATCCGGGAGCGAGCGTGTGACCCAACCCTACCTTGGCTGCCTGCCTTCCTCCCGTGTTGGTACTAGGATGTGTGTTTTGTCTGTCTTTTGTGTGTTTGGGTATATATGTGTATTAATTTGTGTGTTTGTATTATTTTGTGTGTTTGTGTATATGTGTATTATGTGACCCAAACTACACACACACAAATCCTTGTATACAGTACCATACTCCAAAAAATGTATCTGGGCTACTGATCCACGATTACTTTTACTTTTTATTTATATCCTCACTGGAAATACAAGTCCTCTTTTTACTGATTCTATTGCACTTAATTGACTCAGGACGAGTTTTTCTTTGCAACATTGTAACTCCCATTTAAGATTTTGAAGAACAAAAAGTTAAGTCAATTTAAAACTAAGACTTGATATTACCACACAGTACGTCAATGGACAAGGAAAAAACAGCATTTATGATCTAAGAGACCTAATGAAAAGGGACATTGACTTTAATTTGAGAAAAAAGCTGCTGAAAGGCTCTACAGTATATGGCAAGGACCGATATTTGTGTCAGAGGCGTGGACACTTACAGCAGACACCAGAAAGAGGTTGGAGGCCTTTCGAAATGTGGTGTTATAGGCGAATGATAAGAACAAACAACACTGACAGGAAAATATATGAAGAAGTACTAAGATCGGTAAAAACTTCAGAGACAGACAGGAATTGTACATAAAGAGAAAATGAGATACTTTGGTCGTATAATTAAGGATGAAGGAATAATAATATAAATATTAAATGGGCTAGCACTTGTGCAGGGTTGTCTTCCGCAACTCGCGTGTTCAGGGTGTCTGCCAGCATTGCGTACCTTATACGCAACTTGTTGATTGTGTTGCTGGGTTGTAACATTCAAGATAATCGCACCTTTGTGTCGCTTTAGAATATAAAGTATTGAATGGCTTGACTAGCTAAACATGAAAGTAGTGTAGGCCTATATTTTATTCAGATTCATATCTTTATTAAAAAACATTCCTATTGTAGTACGTAGATATAATTCATCAATCTGTGATTGGCTTGTGACCTCTTGGTTCAAGCTCGTAAATATTGGTGGTACTCTACTGTTTTGGGGACCTCAGTGTTGTGTTTGTGTACAAAAACTGAAATGTTGAGGTGTATAGTTTCTGTTGTGGAGGTAACTGTAGCATCCCAAGGCTTGAGATAAAATTATCATACGTCAGTCTTGAGATAAGTATTTAAGTCAGTCTTGAGAGAAAAGTAAGTATCTAAGTCAGTCCTGAGATAAAAAGTAAGTAATTTAGTCTTGAGATTAAAGTACAGTATCTATAGATCAGTCGAGATGGAAGTGATTATCTTTTTAAGTGTTTAGAGGTAAGTCACGTTTAGCTGGATTCATTGTTAGATTAGTGTAAATACAGAATAGTGAGGTGTCTAGTAATAGTGTAGGGGGTTGTTAATGTTAACTAGTGTACTTAAGGTCTCATGTGGTGTTAATGTTGGGAAAAGTCATGAATCTT
Organism: Homarus americanus; assembly: GCF_018991925.1. Classification (NCBI taxonomy): domain Eukaryota; kingdom Metazoa; phylum Arthropoda; class Malacostraca; order Decapoda; family Nephropidae; genus Homarus; species Homarus americanus. Next base: position 6,489,593 of record NW_024720773.1, on the reverse strand, counting down.
ATCTAGCTTTAACTATTTAACCTTTCCTTGATTTTATTTAATCTTAACCTCAATCTAATCTCAACCTTATCTTAACCATAACCCAATTTAACCTTCCCTAATCTAACTTATTTTGGGCAATTGTGTTTTAAAGATATTTATATCCTATAACTTTTCCTAGCCAAAATATGTCTGAACACCGTTGAGCTTAGTAGGTAATAGTCATCTAAGCTCTTAACTCTGTAAACAAATTATATGTAGGTGTGTGTTGGAGATCTCCCCCACACCTGATTTTTATAAGAGGAATTAAAAATTTGCATGACATTTAACTGGTAGACGAGTAAATGTGTTTGTAGCATAAAATTTCCAAAAGCAGTATGGTGTCAACTGTTAACTCCAGTTGATGTCTTAAGGTTGAAGTATGGTCAGAAGCTCATCGATTTTTGTGTTTAAAGCGGAAGCTGTGTGGCGGGTGATCACATGGTGTCTATTTTAACCCTACATAGGTAATGTGGGATCCCCAAATCCCCACACCGAGCAGGATTTAGCTTGTTGGTGCTCATATGTATTTGCTGGGCGATCTTGGCACTTGTGGTCCTGGTCCTGTCTACAGTCAGTCTGCCTCGTGTTCTCGCAGTGGGGGTGTGTTGTGTGTCGCTCCCGATCCAAGGCCCTGGAGGACGCTCAGCAGCCAACAGTGTCCACCACCTGCCCCGGTCTCCCCAGGTACCAGTAGGGCCCCCTCCACCACCCCTACCTCCAGCCACTCAGTTACGCGACCAGGGAAGAGTCGCTGCACCACCTATTTTTCATCGGATAGTGAAGAAGTGGACGATCCACCCAGCTCCCCAGAAGGCTCCCCCAGACGCACCTCTACCACATGGCGACGTAGATCACCCACAGGAGAAGACAGAGATGCTGATACCTATGTCCACACATTCAGCAGAAATGTTCTACGTGGTAAAGATGGCCATGTGTGAACTATGACACCAGGAGCAAGAAGGCACTACAGACAGACAAACACACAAGCATCACATTATACTCTAGGACCCATAGCTGCCTCCCAACATGCACAGACTCCAGTGAAATGCCACGAACTATCTTTTAATCAATCCTTTTACACTAACATCATTGTTAATCACACTAACAGATATAGACAAGGTTGCCAATCACTTCAAAATAACCAGAGCCACACAGTCACACACTTCAGTTGCAGAGGTGATGGCCCTTGTGGGGGTTCTCCTCATGGCTGCAGTAAGGAGGGCAACAATGTTACAACATCACAGAGGTGGAACATCCATTATGGCACACCACTGTACAGAACAGTCATGTTAGAGCGTAGATTTTGCTTCTTACTACGCTGCCTTCGCTTTGATGACACAGACACATGGGAAGAACAGAGGCAGGAGGACAAGTTTGCAGTAGTAAGGGAAATGTGGGACACCTTTATCAAGAAATGCACTGGGAACTACACACCACACGAAAATATTACTGTTGATGAACAGCTTCTTGATTTTCGAGTAAGATGTTCTTTCCGGCAGTATATTGGGAATAAACCAACAAAATACGGTTTGATGCTGGTGATGGCAAGTGACGTGCAATCAAAATACATGGTCAGTGCCATACCATACCTCGGGACCCATACCAAGCCACCACCTGGAGTGTTGCTGGGGGAGTATTTTACAACAGAACTCATGAAACCTTACTTCCACACCCAGAGGACGGTTACGAGGAACAACTTCTTCACCTCGCATCCTTTGGCTGCTTCCCTCGAGTCTTTGGGTGTCTCAATAGTGGGGACAATGCGGAAGACACAAGAACTCGCCAGCTGAAAACTGCCACATTTCTCTTTGATCGAAGGTCCACCTTGGTAAGCTACTATGCCATGAAGCAGAAGATGGTTGTCCTCCTCTCTACCAAACACCACTAGGGGAAAATGATAGAGGACACCCTCAAGCTTGAAATTGTTCACTACTACAACAAAATTAAGGGTGGATTAGATAGATTGATCAACTCTGCTCTACATATTCCACAAGCAGGAAAACCAAAATATGGCCGCTCTGCATTGTTTTTGGTATTGTAAATGCTGGAACAGTCAATGCTAATGTTATTTATAAACATAAATGTGCAGAGCAAGGTGGAAGCAAGATCGGGAGATGGCATTTCCTATAACAACTTGCTGTTGAGCTGGTCCATCCATGGGCATCTAAGAGGATCAACTTAGCAGGTTTAACCTCAACCTTCCTGCTGTTCGTCTAGTACATTCTGGGCAGCCAGTATAAGAGGTGTGTTCTGTGCTCAAGAAAGGACGATGTGACGACAAGATCCACCTGCATTTCCTGCAGACATAATGTCTGTGCACGCCACTCCTACTTACTCTGCCACGAGTGCCACTAAAACCAGGTAAATATCATTCTTTTATGCATCAAACCAATACGGGTATACATATTTTATATTAATTTTATCATAATTTATACCATGCTAGTCAAAGAAACTCGTTATATGTAAAGTTTTTATAAATTAAAAATTACCAACAGTTTTGTCAGTTATAAAAATTTCACTCTTTTTCTTATTGTACTGTCCATGGTGCCAGTACAAGAGTTGGCTCAAAGTTCTAGATGCAAATTTATGGTAAATATCTTCAAACTTGTGTATTAAACCAGACGGTATAATATCATGTGTTAGTAACTCCACCATAATCACTTGTTTCTGTCATGTGCCGATAACTTGCCGTCATGTATGTATTAGATTGTGCATCAGTTGACGCTAATGTTATGACTGCATTTAAACAACTGAGGTCTATCAACTATTAAAATTGAAGACAGATGAAACTCCCTTATCAGTATGCACTTCTCTGAATGATATGATAAGTGATTTTTTTGGTGTAATATACCTGGGTGTTCACCAGCTATAAACCAATCACACACACACGACTCACACCTAGAACCCAGATGCTGTAACCTAAATGTCCAAGCAATTTTGACCGCACCTATACCACACACACATCTCATTCTTTTATATTAATGTAATTTTTCAGGTACATCTTTCAATAAACATTCTCAATTGGCAATAAAAAAATCAGAAAAAGAGACAGTGACCTTCTCTTATTACAATTAGTTACGTAACCTCTGAGCTCAATAAATTTGTTTAGCATTATCCAAATAAAATATTAAAAATGGTGTCCCTATAGTGTAAGGGTTAACTGCAATACCAGGGAAGCCTAGATCTGAATCAACAGAAGGATAACTAAACTGAAACTTTTGTGCATAATGTATTGGAAATAAACCTAAATAAATATTATAATATATGATTTATTAATATATACACTTTCTTTACTTGGTTCTTTAGTTTTATGAAGTGAAATTCTATATATGGACACCTCAGGCATCTGTTACTTACCAAATATATACATTTACTCACACCCATAAATACAATGACACACAAACCTAATTATATGATGAAACACAATAAATATGTATTACAAGCACAAGTAGTAATAATTAAACAGTTGAGGACACATACAAGGTAACTCTTACACGTACTTACAGGGTGATTCACTCGCTGGTAACCCTAGAGTTTTATTAATATAACTGTTATTTATGGACTGATTTCCATATTAGGGAATGTTCTCTGTAACTTGTTCTCTTGGATGGCTTCAGTCTCCCGGGGCTTATTATGGAACACCTTTCCTCTTTTCTACAGTAACAGTGAGTGAATCATCTTGTACAGCACTGTGTGTGATGGCATATATGTGTGTGCTGAAATATTAATGCATGAATATTGTAATGTAATGTATGGACAAATAAAGACAAGAATACAAACACACACACACACACACACAAACATGCACGCACACAAAATTTAACCATTATGAAATCATGTAGTATCCATAATAATCATCAATATGCACACAGAAATGTTACAGTACTTAATTTTAACATTCTTAAACACCATTACTATTGTACATAAACAAACACCATTCTCCAGTATAAAGAATTATTCATTCATATATTTCCATGTACAGATACATATGTGAATGCATGACCTTTAGTTTTATTCTTTCATTTACAATTATGTATAAATGTATAAATATTGTACACTGTATTGTATATGTATACTGTTTATGAGTACTACTATACAATACTGTAAATAGCCAACACAATCAATCCACTATGCTGATGTACTGTACTGTACCTGTACCTGTACCTGTACCTGTACTGTACTGTACACACATTGATACTCACAATAATAAAACATCACATACACAAGTATACATGACATCCCATCTTCATGAGGAAGATTCACAACTACACAAATAATCAGAAATATAAAGTACTCACTACAGTTCCTTCACCAGCATGTTGAGGAGAACTATTATATTATGTCAAACAATTCTTTCTGTCTTAGATTTAGATTTTCTTAGCTCTGTTCTTGTGTCCAGGTGTATAAACACAGCTTCAACACTTAAAGGAACCATGAAATCAGCAAATAAAAACAGATAAAATAATATTAAGGTTCATTAGACACTTACAGTATCTTAACCCTGGATCATGTGTCAGCACGTCAAGGAGTACAGTACCTAAACAGTATTGAAATTTTGAAGCAAATGGAAATTTTCACAATTGCCAAAACGTTTAGGGGTAAGTTAGCTTTGGTGTATATATATATTTTTTATGTTTTTTCTCCCATAATTGGAAACTTTTTCTCTTGGAATTGGAAATTAATATATCCAGAAAAAAGAAAAAAAAAAACAATAAAAATCAGCATTGAAAAATTACAAAAAGAAAGTGTTTACAGTTACAAAATGAATTACAATATACAAGAATCATTAAGTATTGAACTTTTTTACCCCAGATCCTTAATCAACGTGTTAAGGATTACCTGTACTGTACCTATACTAACATTCTGAACAACATAAAATAGTTAAAGACAAGACAGGTGTATAGCTCAGTTATTTTTCTTAAAAATCTCAATACAGATTCATATTAATATGTTGACAAAGAATTCATTGTCCAAAACCTATAATTTTCACGATTACTTTTGCAAATGACTCTAAACTAACCTCAACTTTTTAGGTTAATTATTTGCTTCCTGTAAGAATTTAATAAGTGTGTTTTAGCACTACAATTGTGGAATGAAACTGTTGCACCAGGACCTTTGTGTACACAGGTGTTGGCCATCATATATACTACTTGTACATACATGTCTTTCACAATCATTATGGAGACAATAACTACATTAATATTCAATGGTAATGATATCTTGTGTTGGCATCATGGTATACTGTATCTCTGATGGTTCAGTATCCAGTATTGTTGAGTCTTGAGTGTTGCTGTTTTTAACCCGTAGATTTCTATCAATAACATCACAATGATCCATTTTCCACCTTGTAATATTTCTTCTTCCTTCAGAGACAATTATCAAAAAATGAAATCTACAAAAAATTACAGCTAATTTTCCCCATACATACATTATCACAGTCCTGCATAGAACATCCTCGTTACACCACCTTGGAGCACATTACGATAAGATAAATAATATATACTGTAATTTAATCATCTTTGTTAGAGATACAGTATAGTGGACCTGATGTAGACAAATCCAAACCTATCTACAGTCTAAGAGATTCTCTACACTAGCACAGTCCAGGACAGTGAACAAGTAACCTTAACAATTTTATAACTTATAATTTCAAACTACACAAAAAGCAGATGATTTATAAATTTTAATATGAAGCCAAGAAGAGTAATGTTACAATTATACTAGCGAAAATGATTATGTTTGAGAATAAATAAAAGTCTATTGGCATATTTCTTCAATTTCTGTGCTCCTGTCTGTCACATACTAACATCAGATCTCTCACAAAGTAAAGACCAAGTCTTTTGTCTCTAACCTTGTGTTATTTTTTCATCTTATTCTCAAAATAAATCCCTACATATCATCTCTTGAGTTAATTTTATCAGCATATAAAATGGAAGAATTCTTTATCCATACTCACATAGACACACACATAACCATGTTAACCTCAGTCACTTTCATATACCAAGTTAGATCACCTATAAAGACTTTCCTCTGAAAATATTGTACATGGTGACTTGTTAGAATTCATGTAACTGGTTCATTTTGAATGTATAAAAATAGGGAACACAGCTCTCACAAAGTGTACATCTGGAATCTTACTGCCTTAGGCTATGCTCTTTTTTTATATTTAATATGTAATTTCCTATTGCAAACTACAGTACAAAAGATCCCTCCGAGAAGAACATGTTGAGAGATACAAGTACTGTATGTAATGTAGGTTGTGGATAAAGACAATGATAATACTCATGGATATTATGGGTTATCCAACATTAACTAAAGAACAATAGCATAAAAAAGTCTTGCTGAAGGTTATCATGCCACAGCCTACCTAGTCAACAGATACATTTGAACTTTAAGATGGATGGTTGGAGTGGATGGTTAAGAGATTACAAGAAAGAGAGTTGAGTTAACCATACTATAACTGTACCTGACCTACCATATGATAACTGTACCTCACCACTATATAACTGTAGCCTCACCACCATACCATAACTATACCTCACCAATCATACTATGAATCCTCTTCCCTGACTGGCCCGTGCTGCTATGTTGATGGCAGATAGTAACGCCGGTCTTAAACGGGGCGAAACATAGAGCTTGATGCGGGTGAGGTGACCGGTCATGTGATCCCCCTCCTCTGATGACCCTGGGGTGGAGTCCAGGCCACCAGCCTCCACACCTTCGCTACAGGTGCTGCGTACGTAGTCGGCAACTCGCTCCGGACACCCACTCACCGGCTGGGAATAAACTCCACAGTTAGCTAATAAATGAAACATAATGAAAGACAGAGAATGAGTTCCAACTGTATGATATCAACATATTTCTTCATTCCTGAACAAAAAAATATCAACATATACGTGCTGGTTTTATCATTCTCTTAAAATAAATACTGTATCAACATACTTGCTTCATCACTAAAAAAAAATACAAATATGAAATTATTTTAATGTAAATAATTATGCAATGTAAAACTTGCACCAACTCGCCTCCATATCCGGGTTCTGAGGCTTAGGTTCTGGCTGGACCTTTTCAATATAAATGAGGGTCGGGTCAGCAGGGTGTGGCCGCCAGGTGACCTCCGCCAGAGGAAGGGCGTGTTGCTGGGCATCTTCTTCAACACTCAGAATAAACAACACCTGACCAAAACACTAAAGTTAATTAAAGAATTAAAATGAAAATAATAAAGATAATTTAATTCAAATGAATGTAATTAAGTTTTTGAAAAGGTTCCTTCTGATTCTGACAACCGAACATTTCATAAGTTGACTTTTTGTATATCAGATCGCATTTTCCCACAGACTCCCACTATAAAAGATGAGATATGTTACTGTGAAATAAAAAAACTTCCCCAAAAGTCTTAAAATGCCACAAAACATGTTATTCATGAAAACACAAGTGATACACTGTACAGGTAGAAAAGTGCAATACTGTACAGCACTGTAATAATCTTATATCTGTACAGTACTTATGAGAAACCAGAGGATAATTGTCAGTGTCACTCCTATCAGTTGGTTCAGTGGAATTTATAAAGAACATCCACTTACAGGTACAAATAAAGTACAAAATAGGGTCAACACTGTGAGTGGCAATATTTTTTTTTTACAACTTACATCATATTCACCTTCAGAATGCTTGATACATTCAGTCTGTTTTGGTTTTTTATTAAGGACCAATCCCCCCAAAAACATTAGTTGGCATGATCTTACTTGTGGTGTGAGTAAGACAGTAACAGGTGTGTAAGACCCTGCAGTTGTAAGATGAGTGGCATCAACAGCTGCCAGCACGGCTCTGCACTCCTGAGGTAATGCAGCCACCAGTTTCCACACCAGTTTAAGAGGAGCATTCAACTCCTTGTTGTGAGGTTCTACCAATGGTTGATAACGAGGAACCTGTTCTCGGTGCCATCCTGCACCCTGAAATATTAATTGTGATTATTAACCCATTCAGAGCAACAACTTAATTTTCTGTGTGCAATGACATTGTATTAAATGGTTTAGACATAATACTCAAAGGGCACTCAAAGGGTTAAACACCAGCTGACACTGGTTAACAAATACAGAATATGCCATTTGTGGGTTTGCGATTCGTGATTTCGATGCTTTGCAGAAAGCAGATGGTGGCTAGCTTGCTAGCCTCTCCCACAACGCAACAAGTCACCCTACGCACCTGCAGCGTCTCCTCTCCCTCTGTTTGTGTTCAACCTTTGCCTGTGATGCAGCATCTTGTGTTGTACTCTCAAAACTTTAGTGTTTGTGTGTGAAAATGGCCCCTAAAAGACTGCCTAGTGTCAGTGCTCATGATGCTAGTGGAGTGAAGCATAAAAGACATAAGTCAGTGATGACCCTGACAAAGCAAGTTGAATTATTAGACAAGTTAAAGGAGTGGATAAGTGGTCTGGTTGGTTGTTTGGTGTGAACGAATCCACACTGTGGTACATAAGAAAGAATGAACAAGCAATTCGCGATTCTGTTCAAGCAAGTGCTCCTGCAAGTGCTAAAGTGGTGCAGGTTGTTTGTGACAAGAAAATAGTAAAAACAGAAAAATTACTGATCATTTGGATCGAGGTCCAGCACCGCAAAAATGTTCCGATCGACACTAACGTGATTCGTGAGAAGGCTCAGAGCCTTTATGCCCATTTTTATGGGTCAACAGGTGGCGAATGGGCTTGTGCGGCTACTGAACCAACTTTTAGTGCCAGTAAAAGTTGGTTTGAGAATTTTAAGAAAAGCTACTCTCTCCATAATGTAAAGCTGACTGGGGAGACCACATCAGCTGACTACACAACTGCAGATGCATTTCCCCCAAAGTTAAAGAAAATAATAGAACAGAAGGGCTAAAGATCAGCGCAAGCATTTAATGCCGACGAATCCAGTCTATATTGGAAAAAGATGCCCGGTAGAATGTACATAAACAAGCAGGCAGACAAAGACAGAGTGATGCTAATCTTCTGTGGCAGTGCAGCGGCTACACGATCAAACCTGGCTTACTTTACTGCTCAGCAAAACCTAGGGCTTTAAAGGGTAAAACAAGAAACTTTTGCCAGTTTTTTGGTGGTCCAACAAAAAGGCATGGGTAACTGTGCAAGCATTCCTGGATTGGTTCCATAAATGTTCCACTCCTTGCCCATCTGGTAAAAAGTGCTGAGGAAGATGAAGCAGAAGAAATTATGAAATTGCAACAAGAAGGTTGGGGCTTGAATAATTTTGGTGAACTATTTCAACATGTGAAGGTGGTAACTGATTTCATTGTTGACCACGACCCTTCCATGGAACGGAGCCTTAAGATGGTCTGAGAAATCAACCAGGTATTGTTACCCTACCAGGAAACATTTAAAGACCTTAAAGCCAACAGAAAACAACTACCAATCACGATGTTTTTCAAGAACCAGCCACTCGTCCAGCTGAGTCATCTCACCTCCCTCGCTCAGTCAGCTGCTGCCGCCACTCCAACAACCACCACTGCACCACCCTCTTCCAACAGTGATCCTGATGATCTCCCTATGCTTCAGTAACCAGATGCCTCCCTATGTACAGTACACTTCTTCAAGCTCCAAGCTTCCACATACGAATGAAAGTAGTATTGGCGACTTAATTTTCTCATACACAGTACAGTATATAGGTATACAGTAGTGCACTAAGGTAGCACATGTTACCATTCGTGGTTTTGCCAATTTGCGCCATTCCTTGGAACCTAACCCTCACGAATAGCAAGGGTTTACTGTATGAGAAGTTAAAAAAATAAAATACCAGTTCCCATCTAAACTTCTAAAAGTTCTTTTCTGGCCACACTCATCCAACAGCTTCACAAATGTGGTACAGTATATCTTATTAACCACTTGTTTATCGGATCCCTCTCTGCTGAATAAAATAGTCTGGCATTAGCCAAATAAAATATTAAAAGTGGCATCCCCATAGTGAAGGGGTTAAATCTATTAACAATAACTTATATCTTTATGTTCATTTATTTTTTCCCTGTGTGCTCCAACTTTGCCTTTGATACACCAGCATCTACATGTGGGTCTGATATTTTCTAAAATTTCACTGTTGGTTGGAATAAAAAATAGCTCATCACTGCACAGTTTTGATCAACACTGGAAGTAAATCTAGGTCACAGGTCATCAATGAGGGTCACCCAATGCTAGGAAGTATCATAATAATTAAATGATTTCAACCAAATTTTCAAAGACAAAAGGGGTGAGTGCCATGACCATACTAGGATTTTACCAAGCACCAAACAGGGTATTGTTCTCAGAGCAATATTTCAATAATTAATTGTCTTTAAACACTTTAAAAAAAAAATGTAAGTGCATGAGTTCATATTTTTCATGTATTTAAAAGTTAGGTTCATTATATATCAAAATCTAAATACTGTAAAAGGTCCACAACAAGAGAATCTACAGTACTGTATTGCCGCCCCTAAGAATTTCCCAAGATCAAAATACAGTATAAACAAATCCTAGACTATCCTCCATGATAGTTTCAGTGGTAACTATTATATACTACATCTATTGTCTTCCCTCAGCTAATCAATTTTTCCTAATATTTAAACTATAATATGAAATGAGGCTTAAATACTGTAGATATACAAAATTGACAACCCACTATTGTCCGTAAGAATCACCGAATTTAACCCCTGTACCTACATGAAACCCTAATAGCCTAATCCCAGTTTGTGTAAGAATCACTATGATATTAATCATGGTACAGTACCTGCAATAAGCCTTGGCCAGTGTGAACCAGGAGGTCAGCAGCACCACCTATAGGCTTGGTGACAATACCGACCAGACCCTTGCCGACGCCCCCCACCACACTGCTGGCACTAGCGCCTTCATTCATCATAGCCTGCATGGGTTGGTGTGCCAGCCCACCAACAGCACCTGGTGTGTGTAAATGGTTAGGCTGTCACCTCTGTATGCTGAATCTAGTCACAGTTCTTCAAAGTGATTATTCCTAATTTAATACCATACATAAAATAACTACAGTAAGTTAAAAAAAATAATAATATATGTAACACAAGGTAAATCTGCTTTAAAGGGAGAGTATGAAGGGGTAGTTAATACTGTATATGTATTATGTTTGTGTGTAAACAAACATTTCCTCTAATTTATATCTAAAGTAGAAAATATTATAATAATCAAATATAAAATATGAAAACTTTTCTATTACCTCACACCAGATCCCAGTCAGTACTAGACACCACAAGTTTAGTATTAATACACCACATCAGATCATAGAAGATTAGGTACTGATACAACACCAGAATATACAGTAGATATTATTGTACTGATACAACAACTTAAACTACATGGGGTTGATACTGTTCTGTATTTATGGAACAATGGAAATCAGGAACTACTACAGTATATTAATAATTTTAAAACAGAAATTACTACAGTATATTGAATAAATACAACACCAGGAAGCAGATATTACACTAATACTGTACTATACTGTATTACCAAAAATATGAACTTTTCACAACACAATACTGTAGACACCATAAATACAAGATAATAACAAATATCTTGTTTCTAAATTATATAACATTCAATAAAACACCATAAGAAAGAACATTCTGCAGTATATATTATAACACAACAGACTCCAAAAGTTTGTGTTTTAAATATATCAAACGGCACGTGTACAAGTGATGTATATGTTTGTAAAAATCAACTGTTTGAACTCCCAAATAATCATACAATATTGTACACCAAAATTACTGTAGTCCTGTACGAGGTTTCAGCTATGTTTTGTACACTAGAAAAACACAATTTAAAAAAAAGACTAATGACCTTTGGGAATTTTAAAACCTGGAAAAATATTAGATAAAGATGATACACAATGTGAGTGTTCTACTGAAGGAATTAAATAACTTTAATTCTAACAGGATCTAAGCAACAAATATCTCACAAAGGAGGGATGACAACTATAAATCTTCAGCAACAAAAACATTACCTAACAGAGAAATTCCAAAGGCTGATAGTCCCTGTACGAGTCCGTGCACAAGACCAGATGCGTGAAAGCGTCGTCCTGCTTCACTACGTTCTATGTGGTCTTCGTCCAGCGAGAGTCGTTCCATATTACGAGCAACAGAACTGGCCAAGTTTGTCAAGGACACTACTGTTCCTATAAGGATGAAGAGATGTGTTATATGTATAGTCAATTCTTTCAAAACATAATATTTTCTAGAAGGAAAATAATCACCGAACTTCTAACTCTTAAAAAAGGGTTAAGGCATTGCAATTGATGAAGACAACAAGTCTCCAAAGAAAAGTCAAACTCTAATACTGACCAAGGAAATACAGTAATGGAAAACTAAAATTACTGGAAATCACATTCTTGGTTCACTGAAAACTAATAAATTTCTCTTATTCCTGCAGAACACCCACAAAAAGTTCAAAGCAGACATAGGATGGAGAAATGAAGCCATTACACAGTCAAAATGTTAACATACAACACTTAGCACAGTTTGAATAGCTCATGTCTGTTTTATCTGCAAGATATTTTATTTACTAAAAAACAAAACAAAACAACAAAGCATTACAGTAGAATAATATGATGCAGCTATTACAAAAACAAAGTGATTAACAACAAGTGTTCTTACCTGCTGTAAGATGCTTCACTAATGACAATGAACCATGAGTCACTCCAGCGATGAAGGCCCAAGGACCTAGAAGAATACCTTCATATGGGAGTTGCACAAAATCCCTTACTCCTGATCCAACTGTCCTGGCAAATCCTCCAGGATTTCCAAGCAAATCAAGGGATCCCACAACCCATCCTGCTCGGATGAGTGCCCCCGACAGGTAATGCATTGTCAGATTATGCCCGAGAGTGTAACTAGTTGTCATGATTTCCGATCGCTGAAAACCACCAAAGTTGAGAGGAGATTGATCGAGGGCAACGTACAGTTTGACCGAGGCGTGGACGCTAAGCAACACTGAGATTGGTTCAATTGTACAGTGAGACATCTGAATGGGGTGAGTCATGGCTCTTGATTTCAATAGCACAGCATTTGGCATTCTCATAATTACTGGCATGCTCTCTTCTTCTTCATTTCTCTCTATTTCACCTCCAAAATTAGTTGCTTTGTGCTTTGACACCGGAAGGAAAGACAGGAGAATTTCCATAAGCGAATAAAACACTGCATCTTCAGCATACAGAGTAATGGGCTTCTGCTTTATGTGGACGGAATGTATGCACAAGTTTGTGGTGGATCGCTCCAAGACTACAGAGAGAGTAAAAAGTGCATTGTTGTGAGATATTTGTATTGCTCTTTCTATGGGATCTAGTGGTGAAAATTTAGGAGCTGATTCATGGTCCTGTCTTATTAATATCACAGGGAAGTCATATTTACCAGATACAAAGAGCTGATTATCAATTTGTGCATCACCAACAAAAAGGATAACTTCAACTCGCTCCTTCACTCTATAATCAAGGGCCCGAAGCTTTTCTGACAGATCAATTTTAGGTCTTAAACTTACAATAAAATTATCAAGAGTAACTCTCAATATCTCTGAAATATTTTCCTGATCACTCACATCATCTTTCAGAACTAAAACAACCCGAGTACACATGAATGTGCAGTAAACCACAGTGGTAGACTTGACCTCTGTCTTAGGTGGAGCCACTGGTGGAGGCAACACAGTCTCATCACAATCTATCTTTCCAGAAATTGTTTCTTTTATAGGCGAGTCGTCGGCACTCACAGAACCTTCGGCTCCAACTGTGTGTTCTACTTCAAATACCACACCTTCTTTTTCCTTTACTGCTCTTCCCTTATTGGTTGATGTGGCCACTCGACCCTTTGATGGTTCAGCTGCTATGCGACTCCTGATGTCCCTGGCAGACACCTCCACTCGACTGACTGGATCGATGAAAACGTGGGTGGTGTGTGCAACGCGCTCTATCCGTACCTTCACATCACCATAGCCAGGGATACTCACAAACTGGTCATAGTGCTGTTGAATGTCTACACCCTGACTCCACAGTACCTCCTCAGTCTCAGCTGCAAAGTCAAGTAAATAAGTAAATTCTTAACACCAATCTGATAATATCTCTTCTCTGGCTAGCTGATGCAAAATGAGTTGTGTTCTTTAATACGACTGTTCCTCTTCTCTGGCTAGCTGATGCAAAATGAGTTGTGTTCTTTAATACGACTGTTCCAAGACACACTCTTTTATTGTTTGTCTGATATTAAACCTGGTGAGTCACACATAATAGTACTAAAGCACATCAAACTATCAGTTATAGCTGATTGTACCTGAGGAACAATTCTAACGTAGAAAAAACATATACATGTGAAATTATATATAAATTATGCATCACTGCCAAGTGTCAAGAAGCCACAGTAAAAGTATTTATTTTTTCACTATTTGAAACCTATGAGAAACACAAACTTTCCCTTCACTCAGTGTCATTCATTCATCTATTTTATCTGATAACATGTGCATTCCCCTCCCACATCAACACCCCAACACAGCATACAAGGGTCTGTTTTATCCTTCACTGCACACACTGTCTGTATTCCAAATGCATATTCTCTAAATACTGCAGCATTACTCACCATTGTTGAGAATGTCTGGTTGAGAAAAATGAAGACGCGGATATGCGACACTATTTGTTGTAATCTCTGGAAATCTGTGCGAGATATATGGGAATGTATAGTGGACGGCTTTGCTAGGTGGAACGGAGGGCATGGCAGCAAACATGTCCAGCTCTTCCTCCATTATGCCTTCTTCCTTGGTTGAACTCTGACCTGTAACATTGCAATAAAAATGGTATTAAAAATTATTTCTCCTAATCATACGAAATTCTTCAAAGTTTAAGTCTTAACTGTTATCTTATATTGATATATTTTATTAAATACTTACACAGTAGACTGTCATACAAGTCCAAACTGATTCAGCTTGTACACAGACAGTGTCACTTGGTTTACAATGTACAGTTGCCCACAGGTATAGTGTTCCACCCCTCGGTGGCCCTTCTGAACATATGGCAATGTTGGAATCATTTATGAATGAATCGGTAACATGAAGAGAGCAGCTGCCAACAACTAATCTCCTCACGCTACCAATTCATTCATAAAGTGATTCCGACATTGCCATATGTTTGGAAAGGCCACCAAAGGGTGGAACACTATACCTGTGGGCAACTGTACATAGACTGTGCAGGTACACAAACAACATTGAGAGACAGTTCAGCTATACAAATAATTATAAATAGGAAGATAATTTGAACTAGGACAGCTGACAAATCCATCACACTTTGTGGCTAATTCTATCATTGTTAACGTCATTCAGCTCACAGTAACTTACAGTTCACTAAAATAGTATTTCAACTTTCTGATTTTTCATGTGTGAGAACAAATATTAATACTGTACAGTATCAGATGGCAAAAAAGTACAGGTGACATAAATTTAAGTTTTATGAGATCAAGACCTCATTATTTGTCTACTGGGTGGAAATCAAGAGAGTATATACAGTACTTCTATAAGGCAGACACAAACAATCGAAGCATTATAATACAGTATTGCAAAAACAAGGTAACTCAGCTTAAATGTTATGCACTATGTTAATAAAGCCACCAGACACTTAAAACTGAAAAGGCTGATGTCTATATCATATTCTACCCAACCTAATTATATTTAACTCAACTTAATAATATTTTACTCAGCCTAATAACATTATACTCAGGCTCAGTATTGTGTTACTTACTTAAAACATACAACATTTCCCTAACTTCTGCCTTACCGTTGTTCATACTCAGAGCCATCATTAATAGTCACCAAACTTAACAAATTTCACTATTCATCATCAAACATATCCAATACTGAACAGCTGCCATTTTATCAGTCATATGTACATGTCTTTCATTCTGGTTACTTTCTCTCTCTTCTTTTCCCCTCCCCACCACACTTTTAGAGAAGTCAGGTACAGCACAAGCAGCACACACAACTTTCTTTATATTACTTTCACTTGTTTTCTCAGACTGCTGTAATAAATGTATTCTGTTGAGTCATTCCCCTTCAAAAATAAGGACCCTAAGATATATATCTCCGTCCATCCACACCAACGAGCATCACACATCACCATCATGTCCATAAAGCATAAACACACCTATCCACATATATTAATCCATCATCTTACTTCATTGAGTATATGAATAAAATAATAATAATAACAAGAGTCTTACCTAATATGAGCAATGCATTTGTGTTGTTGTGTATGATCATCTGTGGTGAAGGGTCGATTTGCACGACCATCTTAGTCTGGCTTAAGTGCTTGTGGGAGGTAACTAGGAATGATCTATTAAGAACAGGTCCAGAATCCCTGTCGGGTAGCGTGAACGTCATTCTTTGATCGGGTGGAGTGTCCTTTACCACAACAGGATGAGCTTGGTAGCCATTTTGTCCTATCTGTATACAGCAGAATTCTTCATCTGAGCTTGATGTCCCTGGATCTTTTAAAATGTGCCACAGCAGGAGTGGTACTTCCTTCATGTTGATATTTGTAGTTCCTGATCTGGAGGATAACTCTAGTGCAGGTAGTGAGACCGGCAGCTGTATCTTGGTGTCCCCAGCATAAACATACATAGAGCGCACAGTTAGCTCCTCTTGAGTGTTATTAGTTATGGAATAAGTTGGTAAAAGATGCAAAATCTGAATATTCTCCTCATACCTGGAAAGCACAGTAATGAAACACACTTTATCTTGTGTGGGAATGCGGAGATTTGTGGAACCTTGCCGAGGGATACGTCCTTCAAACTTAAGACTGTACCAGCGGTCTTCCTTAGACAGCTGTAATGATGAGGTATGGAAATGCTGGTGATTCTCCATTAAGCCAATTGTGAAGAGTCCATCTAGTTTAGGAGGAGCAAATACAGCCCCAGGAGGAACAAACCAACTGCTGGAGGAGTCAGCCTCTTGAAGCAATATTTCTATCCCTGTGTGATTCACCATTAGGGCCCAAGGTCGGATATCAACCACCAGAGTACTGCAGTAAGGGTACAGACCAGAGAACCCAACCTGAAAAAGTAATTTACTTCTAAATGAAAAACTTTCTTTTGCATAATATGTACCATATGCACAACAAAAGCTGAAATCATACAAGGACTCCAAAAGTAAGGAATATTAAGTCAAGGCTTAAGTTTCCTGACAGAGAGAGAGAGAGTAGTAGTAGTAGTACAATCTAGGATAATTACCTGGAGATCAATCTTTGGCTGGTCAGCAAAGAGAATATCCCCCATAAAGTCAGAAGTGTCCACATATGGCCAGTGATCTTCAGGACCATCAAAGAGCTGCTGCAAGTACCGGCATATCTCCACCGCCTCCTGAGACTGAGAGAGTCTCATCTGCCAAATACAGATTAAAATGAGTTTGTGCCATTAAGACAATAGTACACTTTGGTTTTACTTATGCTCTACAGGATATTATAACATTGGATAAAATGCAGCATGAATAACTTCATTTGTAACTACTATAAGCTTACCATACACTACACTATTTATCCAGAATAAAATGTAAATTGTATAAATGCATTATATTTCATCTATAATAATTCATTAAATTTTTTAGCAAATTTATGAATATTAATTTTGATTATGCAGATTATAACATACAGTACATACCAATATTAAAAAAATAAATACAGGTAACAGTGAATATTATGCTGAAAATAGTACATACAGTACAGTACTGTATTCAAAAAGAGACTATATGTACAGTATATGACATATTTTGCATGCATACAAGTATAGCTGAACCGGCTTTCAAATATGTAACTCAATTAAAGTTTAAAATTTGAAAACTTTTGCAAAATCTACTAAATTCAAACTATGTTTCTGGGTTGTGATCCAGAAACAACTCCTTACACTATCTTTAACTGTCTATTAATTACCTGATCTGCCAGACCTCTTGAGAGAGGGATGGGGGGACTAGACACCTCATACTCAGGGTTTAACTGGAATGTTAGTTGGTGGGCAACAGACCCGTCACACTGTAGGGTGTGTGTGTGTCCACGACCTTTCACCACAACCTGAAAGAATAAATGTAATCAAGATGACCAGTACGATGATGACCAACAGCCACAGTTTATTATGAAGTTTTTGAAACCAAATATTGGAAATGTATCAGAAGATATTTGCCCTATCATCAACTACCCCTCACATCCACAATACTGTACCTCCCCTTCAGGTCACACAGTCCATCTTCACTTTACTCTACCACTAATTCCAGGTTCAGTGTGACAACAAAATCCAGTTCATCATCCTCTCTCTTTTCTACCCCATTTACAAGACCAGTTTTTCCATCATGTAGCTCTGTAACTTAACGGAGAGTCATATTGTAAAAGCAAGATTACAGTAGGCCCTCAACATACACACTAGTGCGAGTTCTCAGTCCCACTCTCATGTTACACTGAGGGTCTACTGTATTGGTTCCTCTATTTTTAACTGACTTAAATATAGATAATATATTGTACATGGCCTAAGAATACACTGCCTTTAATCTATTAATCTTAATATATATATATATATATATATATATATATATATATATATATATATATATATATATATATATATATATATATATATATATATATATATATATATATATATATATATATATATATATATATTGAAAAATAGTAATTCTGAAAAACATAAATTAATATATTGTAATTATTTTTCATTTCAGTCAGATTTATTTGCAATAACAAATAAAATTTATAAATCTTACCTGCTGACAACTGTGACTACTGGGTGTGTTGATATGAAGAATGAGAGGTCTTGGTAGATGTGACCTGACCATATACTGGGGGCTGAAGATCACCAGTAACCTCCACACTGCTCCAACTCTTTGTCTCAGTACACGACACCACGAGATGATGCTCTCACCTTTGACTTTCAACGGAATTTTTACAAGCAATGACTCTTTACTTCGGTCATGTGACAGTGGAATTTCCCCAGACCAAACAGACGGATTCCCCATTAGTCTCACTCTTACACCGTGGGCGTCTCCAACGTATGATGGAGCCACATACTTGCTGCGCAACATATGGGTTGCTAAATGCTTTGGAGATTCCTTCTCTTTGTTGGCCTCTATAACACGAAACTCTAAATCTTCACTGAGACAATTTGCAATTGAAAGGAGGCCAGAAAAGGTGATGAGCTTCTGGGTGGGTGAGAGAGTCTCGATGATCACCAGAAAGTGGAAATGACGATTCTCGTGATGAATCGTGTGTACCTGTGACACAAACAAGTCGATAATCCTTATGTGCTGTACAGTATTACTTATTTATAATAAAAAATGTTCAGGAAACATAAAAATACTCATCAATAAAGTACAGTACAGTACAGTAAGACCTCGTATAACGTCGGCCCACTTAACTTTGTTTCGGTACTACGTCGCTAATCTTTAGATACCAAAAATTCGCTTAATGTCCCGATGACTCAGTATAATGTCATTTTGCATCGTCATGGACTACTTTTTATGGCGCATCACCCCCTCTCGGCGCACTATCTCTCACTCGCGGAACGTCACAGCGTCCCCAAGCAACGCCAAGCCGGTCTCTGTTAGGCTTCCACAGTGTTTGTGAGTGTTTAAGTGTTTTTGCTCTTAATACTGTACCGTAACAATTTGAAATGGCTTCCAAGCGCCCATCAAGTGCTACTGATGCTAGTGTTGTGAAGAAGCAATGTAAGATCATTAGCCTTGCTACAAAAATGGAGGTCTTAAACCGGGAGGAGGAGCCACCCGCCAGGTCTCAGTGACTCGTCATCCTCCTCCTCCTCCGCTCCACTACCCACTACCCATTCGCTCCACCAACTCCATCCATCATTGAGTACAATACAAAATGATTTAGTTTATATATATATATATATATATATATATATATATATATATATATATATATATATATATATATATATATATATATATATATATATATATATATATATATATATATATATATATATATATATATATATATATATATATATATATATATATATATATATATATATATATATATATATATATATATATACTATTTTCTATAAAAATGCCATTGAATTTCTGTATATGCAATTTATTTCATGGGGCAAAGGGAGGCTCAGGAACGTAACTCCCGTATTTTATCTACAGTATTTCTTATGGGGAAACTGATCCGCTTAACGTTGTTTCGTATAACGTCGCAATTTCATGAATGTAACCCCGACGTTAAGCAAGGACTTACTGTACTGTATACAAAATAAATTACAATATAAAATACAATTGAGAGGAGTGTTTATCAAGTAACCACCCAAGCCAACTGCCACCACTACCATCTACACTGACATTTATCACTCTCACAACGTTAACACAATAATCATGTACTGTAATAAATAAAAGAATACTTTAAAAAAAAATATACCCCGTATATACTGTACTGTATACCTATATAAGTTATGGTCGTAAGTGACTCATTGAGAGATGTGTGTGTGTGTGTGTGTGTGTGTGTGTGTATTTCCCTTCTCGTGGTTGTGTGCAGTTTTACATTTTTCATACGATTAAATGGCAAAGACAAAAGAAAAAGGAACACAAAGCAAAAATAAAACATTTTTCATCATAAACATCAAATTGTGATATATCAAAACTGATATTCAAATTTGCAATAGACAACGACTTCCTGTATATTTATTTCCAAATATACCTGTAGTAGTTATAAAGTATGCCAAAAATTTAGTCAACCTTACCTGGGAGCCCTCAGCTTCTAGTGTGAAAGGGTCACACCATTTCCACTTGCCACCTTCCACACATGCCTGCAGCTGAGGAGGAAGCTTGTGACTCCTCCAGCAGTATAAGTGTATACTTCGGGATGCCAACAGTACATTCTCATCAGTGCCTACTTGTCCAAATCTGATAGTTTCTAATGTGTCATTACATATTAAATAATTTGTCATAAATATTACAGGTGATTTTTTTATAAGAGCTAAATTAGGACCAGAGGAACTATCTGTCACTGTATTACACACTTGCTGCCAGCACTCATAGGCAACATTGAGTGTGTGAATGATGGATTGATTAACATGTACAAACATTGGCTTCACTGTCATGATGCAGTCAACACAACTTGGCTTGTCTGGCCCATCAGCTTCTTGTCTCACTAAACTTGCCTCTAAGAAAGTTGGCTCAAGTAGACAACTACTGGTCAAGAAACTATAACTCAGAACATCCAGACGCCCTGACCCACCAGTCTGCATGTGCATAGCAGAGGACCACACGTAGTTGCGAAGAAATGCATTTTCTAAAGTGAAGGTAAGAAATGGTTGCTCTTCTGGTGCTAATTTGTCTAAAGTAAAGAATTTCAACTCTTTGGGCAGTTTCTTCCCTGTAAGTGATAGATGATTCAGCAAGGTAACTTGTGCCTGGCCAATGGTCACGACTGCTTGTGTCCGGGGAAGTAAATCTACCGAGAACATGGAGTCAACTCTCATACAAGCAGCCAAGGCTCCAGGAGACACAACTATCCTGCCATCACCTGAGCTGCTTTCATCCTCACAGAAATCAATGCAGACTCTCCACATGGAGGATACAGCAATATGTTGCTTTTCATAAAAACTTGGTAGATCAAGTTGACAGAATTTTGACTCGGAAAGTTGGAACTGACGGTAAGTTATGAAAGTTTCCCGTAGCGAATCAAAATACTGAAGAGCACACATGACTTGATCTTTATCCTGAGAGTCAGTCACTGTGCTGTACTCTGAGGCAGCAATGAAGGGGACAGGATAGATGTCAACTCTGGTTAATGTTCTTGGCTCTGGGTAGCACCACACCATAGTTCCTGCCATTTTATCAAAAACAACCTGATATGGCTTAGGGTCTTCTAGAGCCAGACTAATATACTGAAATATTCCAGCACGTAAATCATCCTGATACAGGATGTCATGATGGTGTTCTTCCTTCTCTTTGGGTCTGGAGGAGCTGGGTGGTGGACCCTGTTCTGTTGACTCATATAAAAATGAAGATATGTGGTTGTACATGTCCATAAAACAAAATAAATGTTCAGGTCCAACATCCACAGTCAAGGTCTCAGTATCAACCTTAATCTCTAAATATGGCTGTAAACTCCACTGTAGCCACAACAACTTCAGTTCCCCCGACACTGTCCAAGGTTTTAGGAAAGACTGAAGTTTTTGGGAATGATAAATTGTTTTTAACTGGAGATCAAAAATGTCTGCAGTAGCAGTAATTTCTGAGATAATATCCAACCTTGCATCTTGCAACTGATTTGATCGTTTTCGTGATGTAGACACACAAAATTTTATTCCCGAGACACTACTATGCACTTCACTTTTTGCTTTATGGGCTTTTAATACTTCACAGTTAATAACAACTTGATTAGTAACAAATGATATGCCATCAAGATTTGCCAACGTCTGTCTCAATAACTCGGGTGAGGAAACTTCCTTAGTGTTGCTCTCCTTATCAACATCGTCTTTGGTTCCGTCTCTTTCTGACACATGTGTCATGGAGGGCAAAACTTTTGACAAACAACTCATAACGTGAATTACTTGCTGCCAGCGGCTCTCACTCAAATACAGGCGAACAGGCCTTCCAACTTCTACATTTATTCGAGCTGTGGGGAAAAACGCACGTGTTTTAATATGAGTTTTAACTAATACAAGATTTTACTGTTAAATAAATTTCTAAGTTTATATTTAAAGCATTTATGAGCACATGTACAGTATTTTCAGGCAAATTATTAAAGCTTATCTATCAATTCACCATCAGAAAGCTGGGATGATATTGGATACTGAAACGAGCCTTACTGCAAGGTAAGTTAAAGCTCTTCGGCCTACTCTTACATCTGGCGAGATTACTTCATGCAAGATTTCTCTAGATGTCACAAGATGTTTTCTGGACTTACCTGGTCTGTGAAGGAAATCTGAGGCTGAGATCACCAGTAAAGCTGGAGGGATACCAGTCTTGGGGTGCGGATCACCAGGTTTTGTTTCCAACCAAGATGTTGTATAATCTTCTGGACAGGGCAGTTGTTTTGCCTCAGTTGCTGTAATGATAAAAAAAAAAAAAAAAAATCCATCAAATAGTTCTTATATCATAACTGGTATTACTGGAAATTACAAAGTCAGTAGTATTAATATAAAAGGAAAAATAGCTGATTCTTGACAGCAAAATACTCAAGTGAATAACTTACCCTTGACAGAGAACCCCTTAAGAACACTACGAAGGATAAAATTGAAACAGGAAATGTCCAGTTTTTGTTTGAGTGGTTGGCAGGACAGGAACGCATGGGGCTGAGACACCACAACAAACAATAATGGTGAAATCCTCGGCTGCCTTAGATTCACACCTCCACCTTCACACACTGAGCCTTCCTCTGATCCTTCATATCTACAAAATAGGTTTCAGAGATATTGTTATAATGAAAAAAAGTTTCTTCATGTTATTTTACATTATACAACTTCAAATCACATTCAGGTAAGTGAACAGAAGGACGAGTATTGTGACTCACCCATCCTCGACCTCCTTCTCTGAGTGAGAGTTTGAGTCAGCATCTCTGGCTGAAGGTCTCTGGCGGTGATGAGACAGTCTCTTCGGTGATGGTTCAGATTCCGTTGATGCAGCCTCAGCCACTAGCTCACGTTCCCTCTTCTTAGCCCGCTGTTCTAGTTTACTACGCTGCCATCCCTAGACAAACCACTATATAGTATTAATTGACATGTTGAGAAAGTGTGTTTCAATAAGCACTTATCTTAGGCTAAATTTCATGGCCTGTGCAAAACTGATGTAATTTATGGAAGATTGAAGAGAGGTGTGGTAACTGAGGATATTTTCACTGTGGGAGAAAATAAATATAATGGTACCATATTTGTTGTATATAGATTTGACTATTCAGAATACTTGAAGATCAGCCCCAGCTAACCTAACCTAATACCAACCTAACACTACCCTTATGAAGCCAAACCTCCTACCCCCTCCCCACTAGGTATCATGAGGGTGTTTGATCATCCAATGAAATAAGCTGGGGGCTAATCTTTAGGTAATCTGCCTATTCTGCAACAAATAAGAATACCATTTGTTCCTACAGCACTTAAATGGGTCTTGTCTATGAGTCACTCAATCAAGCAACTTCCTTAATTATGGCATTAATATAGAAACTATATTCACAGACATGATTTTGCAGTTAATATTCTAGTAATAATACATCTTTTTTAACTTTTCCCAACACAATCCAAAAACCTTACCTTGACACTGAACTTCTGGCCGTCTTCTAAGATCCCTCGGTCGAAGATGCTGGCAGTGATCTTGCCTCCAGTGACCAGCAGTTCTAGTGGCACAAATGACCAGGCGTTGTTGCTCCCCGTAGTCCTCTGGCTCGTCATGCCCTTTGATAGTTCCACCGAGGAAATATCACAATCCACCCCACTGTCTGGTATATCTAATGGTGTGTGAGCAGTTCTTCCCTGGCGTCCACTTGAAAGCATCTGAGTAATTAGTCTGCAAGTAAAACATTGGAGGTCTATAGAGAAACTAAGGTTGTGAGGTCCAATGACAAAAAGACAGTTCGTTAATCCCAGTTCTGTCCTGTTCATTCTCACAAGCCCTATCCTGCTGCCTCCTGAGAGGCCATATTCAAGCGCAAATACACTCTCCCTCCCTTTTATGGCATTCATTATAACTAACTGCTGTAAGGCATCTGTTGTGCTCTGGTGTTCTCCTGCCACAACAAGACCCCGAGATACCTCTACTCATCTTATGCTTAGAGGCAGTAATCAAGGTTAAATGATAAACAAAATGATAGCACAAGTTCATGACAGCAAATGTTGGGGCACTTGTGTAAATCCATATCAAATAGATCTTCTAAACTACTTACCATTAATATATTAACATCTTACATTTAAATTTTTCTCATTAAAATCAAAGTTCCCACGATCTTACTTATCATACTTACTTAATATTTATCTATGTATCATTCCAGTTCCAAAAAGACATACGTGAGTCCAGACATTCAAACCTGGATTCATTTCCCTAAACAATTCTCACCTGGTAGTGTCCTCAACAATATCTTTAAGTAGAGTTATCTGAGGCAGACTAACATGAAGGTCAATGTCTGAAGTGGCGTTGATCTCCAGAGAGTGTCCGGCCACTAAGGTGTTACGGGGTACTCCATCCTCGTCCACACTACCACAGTAAACAATCGCCGGGGCTGCTATCACTCGACTGTCAAATCTATGGAAACATTGCAAGCTTTGAGCCGAGGAAATAATTAACCTTGTTTTATCAAGTTTCTATAATCATGCATTACATGTCAACACAACCGAGGAAATAATACACAACAGAGAATAAGATTTTTGTTCAGTGATTAAGAGGAAGACTCACAGAGGATTTGAAGAAACTATATTCATAGGAGTTCATTATTTATATATTGTAAATCAATCAATTAACAGAACAAAACAACAAAACACAGTGACTGAGTGAAAACAGTTGTGCTTAGAAATAAATTTTTTTATAGCTTTTGTTACCAAGAAAACAAAGATCTAATTCCAGGAACAAAGTGAACATACTCAGACATCAGCAGAATAAAAAAAACCTGAAGATACAACAACTGTTACTAAATGCATATAATGTTTGAGGCAGGTGGGGGAATGAAGAGACCTCCCTTGATCCCTCCTCATACCTTTGTGTCTTCTACCACATCTTACTGTACCTTTATCTCCATTCTTCACCAGGTTTTACCAAGCTTCCCATGTTCCAATGTATCCCTACATCTTGATCTATGTCCCATATTAGTATTATTACTAAGAAAAATTTAATACAAATTCATAAA
Source organism: Homarus americanus (assembly GCF_018991925.1). Taxonomy (NCBI): domain Eukaryota; kingdom Metazoa; phylum Arthropoda; class Malacostraca; order Decapoda; family Nephropidae; genus Homarus; species Homarus americanus. The sequence continues at coordinate 6,463,698 of NW_024720773.1, read as the reverse complement.
CATTACTTTTACACTATGACTCACCAAGTCCAACAAATGTTTACATCTTGCATTCTTACATTTATCAGAGGAAGCTTTTTTCCAAACCATCAAAGAAGAGATAGAAGGTCTTAAAAATACATTAACATTGAATACACAAACAACACTGAACAAATGATGAATCACTATTACTGTAGTGGTCACCAACCTGGCCAGAAACGGATGAAGGACAATATCAGTATTCTTATTGTCTTGAGTGGGGTCATAGTTGTTCCACTCTAGGGCTGGGTTCTCTCCCATCGCACGCAGTCGTTCACCGGAAGAGCTACGAGGACGTCCTCCCTTCACTCCAACTAAATCATACCAGGATCCTAAACCAAGGATGAAAAGATTAATAATATACTGTATAGGATTATTTATGAATAAGTTTTCATATTACCAGTTTCAATAAGAGCAGTCACAATAACACTATACAGTACAGTATTCCCTTTCAGCTAAGTTAACAAACAGTTTTTAAAACTTAAAGGATCATAATTCAAAAGCAACAAGTTTAACCATCACCATTTATGAAGAGGTTAAAGCATACACTCTAAGGGATATACAAAATTCATGCTGTACTTTTATTGACAGTTGATACATAATAGGCACAGACATCCAATATGTGCAATCTTTATAAATTAAGTTCTTCCTCCCTTGTACCAACACTGAGTATTATTGTACTGTATCAGAAAATCACAGAACTTACCTGTACTAGCACTGAAGCCCAGTAGATCAATCTGATACTGCCGGTCCTCAACTTCTGAGCCGGGAACACCTAAAATCCTCGCACGCTCTGCCATGTGGAAGATGTCTGGTCGGATCATGATGCGAGAGAGAGGATTATCCACCTGTGGCGTAATTACTATTGAGTCTAGTTGTACTAAGAACATGTTGTGGACTGAGGTGTCTTCACTGGTGGTGTCTCTCGCAGGAAAGAGGAGACGGATATTTTCAGTGTGGAGGTACACCAGAGGGAGTGTGTGATTGTTGATGCCCATCCCTATCGGTTCTTTAGAAACAATTCTGCCGGTGTTCAACAGTTGTTTAGGAACCTGCAGCTGTAACCAAGGTTCATACACTGTGGCAAAAATCTGTAGTGATGCTGGATAGCACACACAGTCAAAAGGCTGGACGCGGATATCTACTTCGCTCAAGTAGTGGTCAGCTGCATTATCCATTAGCATAGACCTGAAACACACAGATGTATGCCTAAATATATTAAAAATTATCAGTCAGCATCTTAATAATGCCACAGCTATCAGAACAATCCTTATCCAATTACTGATATACAGTACAGTACTCTGTAGGGAGCCACACCATTGATTCACTATCCCCTTAACGATATACTGTACTGTACTAATTATAGAAACAAACTCATTATTACCTCTCTTCATTAAGATGCTTCTTAATAAGATTGTTCCAACAAGAATGGATGTTCTTGCATAATGCTGTTGTAAATGTAAGTGAAATAAAACCATGTGCCTTGGGTTGTTCAGCTGGACTGCTGTTGACCTTTTCACAGTGATAGTGCGGGTCAACGGTCCCACTGCGAGGATTAATGACCTTGAGCTCATGAGTCACCTGGTCACCACAGGTCATGACAACACCTTCATGCTCTCCAGCTACCCAAGCATTGTTTCTGTAACACATAATAAAACCTAAAAATTAATCTACAAAAAACACTAAGGGAGGGTAAGGGAAGTCTGGCATTTACAGGATATTTAACACATATCTTCTTTGTATCACAGTACCTGTAATGTTATTATTTTAACATATTATAACAAGTTTGGCCACAACCAGGTGTACTGTATTCTCTTAATAGGATTTCCTTTTATAAACAACTACTGCATGTGATAACAGTATAACAACATATTATTAGAACTTCTTTATGGTGATAGTATAGTATCAGTCAATCCTACAGTAATACTAAAAAGAGAGAGAGACAGCACAAGAAACATCTCAGTCAGAGAGATTATCTTATTACCTTTTAGTAAAGTGCAATATGCTGATTGCAGTAACCTTTAGTTTAACTTTTGAATACACTTGGTGGAGGTCAAGGGCAGTCGTCAGGTCCTCCATCTCTGCCCTCAACTTTCTCAACTCATTTCCATCTTTGGCATAAAGAGAAGCCGACACTCGTGCTACAGTCCACTGAACCCAGGCAGTGACTATTGGCCCGCTGCAGCACTGAGCCTCCGCTTCACTCACAACCTGAACTGTAAACATATACAGTATTGTCATGTTGGTCTACATCATTAATGTCAAATTTAGTACAGCACTGTACATGTAAACGACTGGTAAGGTACTTGTTTCCACCAAGGTATAGGATCAGGTATACTGTACTGATACAGTACACAATATGAAGGTGTTTGATTAAAGTTACTAAGTCACTGACAATTGTAAGATATTTATACAGGTACTAGTATGAAGCTAATGCACATCATTATGATTAATTTGAATATTGTAAGGTAAAACCCTAGCAGCTTGTGCCATTTTGTGTCTTCCTGTGTTCCTGTTAAAGAATAAAGCAGGTGGTATTTACAGAGAAAACACCTTTTCCAGCAGAGGTTGGGCCACTCCCAAGTAGTGACTGGCATTATAAACACCTCTGGGATAGATAACATCTTTATTTTCTTTATTCCATGTACTGTATATTTAAAACCACCAGTGCTGAGTAGTAGGGAATGACATCAGATATAATTCAAAGTAAAGTAGCAGACAGCACCAAGATGTACCTCTCTCTTCCTCCACATCCTCCCCCTCAGTCACCAGCAGAGTATTAGGGTCCGAGCCACTGTGATGTAATGGCTTGGGAGGCATCGTCTGATGTGGATTTGATTGAGGAGGCGGTGGCGTGTGTTGATGAGGAGGTGGTTGTGTGGTGGGCTGCGAAGAAGCTTCTAATATTGGTTGTTGTGGTGCTGGCGTGGAAGACATTGACCGTGGCTGCACGACAACGAAAAAAGTAATACAGTATTAGAACACATTATTTCTTTATTTCTGTTACCAGACATTTCAATTATTCATGTAATTCTATAAGGGTAATGAAAGGTCACAGGTTACTCAAATGTCATCCCATCCAAAATCTAACTTTCTTACTACCATAAGTATTATCAAACATGCTTTTTATAACAGAGAACTTCCTATGCTTATAACAAGAATACCTGTACACAGTATTCCTAGAAACAACCATATATTTCTTCATTATTTGCTTCAAAACCTCATATTGATGATAAAAAACTCACAGATACAACTTACAGATTCAGATGGCATCTTTATAAAATGTGATAACAGCCCAAGTATATTTTCCACAATGGTCACATGGCCAACAACTTGACAACGGCTACCACAAAAATCTAGAGGCGACATGTCCGTGTGTATCACCAGGCCCAATTGGTTGAGAGAGGGACCCTGTGGAGGTAATTAATGATGTGCTACTTAAGGCATATAATATATACAGTAATGATAATAATAACACTTATATTTTCCATTCTGTTATTGCTAAGTTATTATGGCTCTCTTGGTTGTAATGCCTATTCCTGTACAGGGTGTTACATAGGTCACCCACCATACTGTACAGGGTGTTTCATAACATAGGTCACTGTATAAATCATGTCACAAACTGTATAAAATCATGTCATAACAGGACAAAAGTTAAACTGGTCATGGTAAGTTTCAGCAAAGCTAAAGTGGATAACCTGGTACAGTATCACGTTTACCTGGTACTTGGTGGTGATGGCCAGAGTAGCGGTGGTGTTGACAGGCTTGAGTACCGGCAGCTTAACGTGTTGTCCCGTCCCCTGCAGACTGTATATGCTGAAACTCCCCAAATTCAGAGACCACGGCAATTTGTCGCGCTCTTAGTGTGGGAAATGATGGACGGGTATAAGAGTTAAGCACAGTACTGGTATTACTCGATTTACTAATGGTTTTCTGGAATGAAACCTTTGAGGGACGTCGGTATTATGCCATTAACAGAATAGTGATCATGAATTGAAAGTAATTTGCATGAAAATTTTAATTAATAAAACTAATCTAAACTGCAGTGCCTAAAATCAGTTTGTTGGAGGCAGAGAACCTGTGACGTATCTCTGAATGAGGTCATCATATTAATGCTGGGAAGAAATTATAAAATACAGGCCATCTTACTGAGAAATATATTGCTAACAATTCTTCTATTCTTGAGTCTTGGTCAAACTCTGTTAATTATATCAAGATTAATCAATGACCCCATAAACAAGCTAACCCCAACAACAGTGGTGAAAGGTGAATAAACTGTACCTGTAGCCCAAATTTCCCCAGGCAAGATGACAGGAACATCATGAACATTGTGCAATAGACTCTGTTTCTGTGCAGCATTGTGCAGTACAAGATGAGGAAGGCACAGGACGAGAGTGTCACCCAGGGTCGCTCTCTCACTTCTTGTTAAATATGTGCGGTGGACAGCATTCACCAGCCCCGATTCTGAAGCAATATTCAGTTGTGACGAAGACAGAAAGATGGTGGCTGTGTCTAGGTCAACGTGGATCAGCAGTCTACTGAGAATCGGATACCAAGCTACAAAATTTTCTTTCCAGGTTTTAGAATTTTCTACCGGAGGTTCCTGAGTTGAATAAAGCTTACTTCGACTTCCCGTCTTGGCCTCGGACAGTGTGGCAGTTGACGATTCGACCTTTGTCGCTTCAGATTCACTTTCTGAAGGTTTTCTTTGGGGGTTGACTATTCCACGAACTTCAGATATCTTTTTCAAGAACACCATTTCAGTAAGAGTTTCAGAATTAATTCTTCTTGGGGAGTACTTGAGCCACTGAATGAGCTGAGGATCAAACAATACTGCCACTTTCTTCATGCCTATAGTGAGGATGCTGGGCACACTTTCATCACAGTCATCCTTTGGGAACTGAAGAGCAGCCTTGATCAACTTATCAGACACTGACAATGTCTCAGGAATCAGGACCTCTAAACCTGTTTTGTCCTCCGGGCCAGAAAGGAGGAGACACAGGAGGTCACCTTGAGGCTTCCGTAAGCTAACTGTTATGCCCCCAACAGTTGCCATGCTGCCTCGAAGGGATGGTGTATCACAAGATTTGGCTTCCACATGGTGGACCTTCACTGCCAGTACTGGTAATCCTGTTAAAGGAAAAAAAATAGAAGATTAAGTTTAACTCTTTCTTAAATAGAGTAGTACTAACATCTATCAAGTGTAACTAATAAAACTATATGACCATTAATATACAGTATTAACTAAAAAAAGGCTGAACAGAACAACAACTTACTCCTGGCAGAGAGAGCATCATCAATAAGGGAGTCCTGGTGGAGCAGCTCAGGCTGAGGACAAGGATCAAACCAAGAGGTGACCAACCAGTACAAGAGCAGTAGTTGTGGGGCACTTGTTTCTGCATTCACAGAATCTAGTGGGAGATAAAACACCATTGCAGTAAGAGATCAAAGCCTAAGATAATAATAAGGTGGCTCTAGAAATAATGTAGGAGTTTCACTATGAAGTATTTATACAATAACAAGATACTGTACAAGGTGTCCATAAATCATCGAAGCCATTTTAAAACTTGATAACCTCGAAAATATTATAGCTAGAACAGTGTGTATATGTGGAAGAATACTAAAAAAAAAAGGGTCAAGATATATATATATATATATATATATATATATATATATATATATATATATATATATATATATATATATATATATATATATATATATATATATATATATATATATATATATATATATATATATATATATATATATATATATATATATATATATATATATATATATATATATATATATATGTGTGGGGATTAGTGGATGTCATCATTATGACCTGACCTCATGTTTTTAGGTCACCCTGTATATTTAAGCCTCTCTCTGTCCATGTAATCTAGTTGCCTCTGAAGATGTCTTGAATAAAGACGAAAGCTAAGGTACTCGTTGTTTCCATTTTCCGTGTGATTTTATCAAGATATATATATATATATATATATATATATATATATATATATATATATATATATATATATATATATATATATATATATATATATATATATATATATATATATATATATATATATATATATATATATATATATATATATATATATATATATATATATATGTGTGACAGACACATTCAATATGCACTACACATGTTATTGATTTTTCTACACTAACAGGTAATTTTCTCTTAAATTCTCTACAGAGTTATTTTTATTTATCTAGCATTAATTCTGATCTCAGTTCCTTTTACTGTTGCCATAAGTGTTAGTGTCCAGATGTTTAATGCTGTACGGTAATTACCCTTTCTTCTTCCTCTTACAACCTTTAGTGGAATTAAATATACTCTATGTTATTTCTTACAATGTGAGCAGAAGTTAACACTATAGTACAATCATACACCAAGGTGTTAATCCTTTAATGGCTGTTTTTGGTGTTGCTGTTCATATTTCTTTATCACAACAAATGAAAATGTAGATTCAAAACAGAACTTAGCACTGCATGATTCTCCTTCTCATAACTAAGTATAACACACATTAAGGTAGTACTGTACAGGTATTACCAGCTTGGAAGAAGTACTCGTCCCTGGGTTGATGTGGTGATGCCCAATACAGAGGCAACAGGAGACTCTTACAGTAGAGGGAAGGCGAGAAGCCCTGTATAAGTGGCACCATGTTGTTCAGATACTGTAGACCGAGGCACAAATTGTGGGCCTGTGGAATACAAGAAGTTAAGAGATTAATGAAAGTATTTTGTATATAAAAAAGATTAAAAAATAAATAAATAAATACATCTAAGATCTGAAAATTTTGTTTCCTCATATAGAGCAATATCAAAAGATGTCTTATTAAAACTTACAGTGAAAGTTAAATGAGAATGGCAGTTGTGCAGCATAGTTGGAGAAGGCGGTCGCAGCATACATGCTGAAGATACGAGTCTTTTAGGGTACATGGGCTTGGTCCACTCCACATCTAGACGGGAAAGCTTCACCCGCACACTAGGAACTGGCAGGACACGAGCCATACATAATTCAGCACTTGCTTTCTGATTTTTCTGAAAAAAGAAAATGAAAAATAATAAATATTCCAGAATATACAAAACAACAACCAGTGTATTATAACCACCTATACTGATGACACATAATTACTACAGCTTATAACTGGCCACCTACAAACAGTATCTAATACAGCATCAGTACAGCCTGTCAACTTCATCAACAATTGTTATTGTACTCTTAAAAAGCCCTATTTTGTTATCTCCTCTGTAATAATATGACACCCTAATAAATTACTTCTATTAATAAAAATATATATCTATGTCCAAAATGTATAGCATTCAAAAACAGATTGGCTGGCACATGATTATAGGTGATGTGGTACAGTATTCTACAGTGCCGGTATGTCTACTGGTTGTCTTGCATAACCTGAATAACCTGGCCTGTGTCATATATGAACACCTGTACATATGAATGTGATCTCATTACTGTACTGTATATATAAAATGCCCTCAACCTAACCCAAACCCCCAGGTAGCTTTAGGGTGGCTAATCTTCACAGGTCAAGATGATTAAGTGTTTTTTTTTTATACATTAATTACATGCGTTATTTACAGTACTTGTTATCTATGGGTTATAATTGTTATGATCTTTACAGGTAGGGGTGGGTGTTATTCATACTTTATTGTGAAATTAATAATAGTTCCGAGTTACAAACATATTGACTTGTAAACAGGGCTCGAGAATATAACCAGCAGAGAAGCAGAAAGAATTTCATGGACACTTTTAGTAACATATGACACCTACTTGAGGGTCATGTAGGTAAAGAGGATTATGGTTTTAACATATATTTGTTCTCATGCTGTTATTCTGAGATATTAAAAAGCAGCATTCACCAGTTCATACAAAATATCAAAATGTCTCATGGTAATTTTGGGAGCAACTGTACAGGATGTGTCATAGGTCACACACCTTAGGAAAATCGATATCATGTTTTTTGTTTCTTTTTCAGGTGTGGGAATCATAACCAATCATTGTGGATTAGGCAACAAGGATCAATTGAATGGCCACTGAGTCTTGGACTGGACCTCATGCCTCTTGATTTCTTCCTTAGGTGACCACAGAGACTTCAAAGAGATCAAGCAATATCTGCAGACCTTGGTGGCCATTCGAGTGACCCTCATTGCCTAACTCACAAAGACTAATGATTCCCTCACCCAATAAAGAAAAAAAAAAGGGAAAAAATCCTTAATTTTCCTATGGTCTGTGGCTTATGAAACACCCGGTACATATAGTAAAAAAGTAGACCTACACATAAACAACTTCGTCACAAAATGTTATAATCTACCTTTCTACGCTTAGCACTGAAGACGGTTTTCATGTTAATGTGCATGTGCTGGGCAGCGTGCACGACTACCGTGGGCTCCATCACTGTCACAATGTAGGAGCGAATGGGAGTGTTGGCCTCCAGGGAAGCCACCTCATCCTCAGTAGGACCCACTAGGTTTGTTGGGGGTTCATCTGTAGTGAAACATGTTGATGTGGAGAAACAGTAACTCTTAATTATGTCTTCAAATGTAATTGCACAAGAGGAATCACTGTACCTGAAGATTAGACACCCCAGCTAACCTAAACTAATTGAACTTAACTTAACCTACCCCTACTAACCCAAGTGAACCTACCCTAACCTAACTAACCTACCCTACCCTGACCTAATCTAACCCAAATTAACCGAACATAAGCCCCAATGACAGCAGAGGGTTGTCAATTTTAGCCTCAAACTAACTACTTTTTCTGGTATCACACACACTATACACATCCCCCTACACACTGTGACCACTATACAACTCCCCCCACACACTGTAACCACTATACACATTCAGCCATACACTGTAGTCACTATACACCCCCCCCCACACTGCATTACCCCTTTAATAATATATCATCGCAATAATTTCCATTCTCTACCTCCCAACTTTATCCTGATCTTCTCCCTAAACTAACCCTAATCATCTGTCTGTCTCTAATGTCTTTCTACTGACTAAATATAAATTACAGTCAAACCTCCAACGGCTTTCTCTCTATATATAATCTGTTAGGGGGGGGGGGGGGTTACATCTGACGGACCCTAGATATAATGAACTTTCCTCTCCCAGTAGTCTGTTAAATAGATGTTTCACTGTATGGTATTTATATTTACTCTATCTTGTGACCAGAATTAAGATCAACACAGACTCTCTTCTCATTCTCTGTCCATCATTCTGTTATGCTGCTAGATGTGTTCGGTTCCGCTGTCAACAAACTTTACCCCAAACTAAATACGTAAATTATTTTCTTATCAAACACACAATATGCTCACCTATCAAAAATACAGGGTGTAGAATAAATTACTATACGGAGGACACTGCACAGAATGGGGCAAAAATTGGGAAAAGGGTTAACACTGAAATGATGGAAATTCTAAAAAAAAAAAAAAAAAGAGAGAGAGAGAGAGAGAGAGAAGAAAAGGTGCAAACTTTCAAACACACTCTTGAATGCTGTGCAAAGCAGAGCAGATGGATGCCATTAGTAAGCTTTATACTACTGTATTGTACTGTACAGTACTACCAAAATCTACAGTAAATTTACATTACAACAAAAACAGCAACTTGTATTTTTCTTTTCACACAGTACTGTGCTAACTTTATCAGGTAAATCTTAAATAAACATGAATAAAACACTTACAGTACCTGCTTCTAGCTCCCACTCGACTCTTAAGAACTAATACGAGTATAAGAAACTAAAGCTAGGATTCCATATATGCTTTTGCATTAAATTGCCTTGGAAAACGGAAAACCCTGTTTCCATTTGCAGTTACATATTGTCCTAGCGGGAACAGGACAGGAAAGATGGCTCCCAGTGCATCGAAGCTACAATGCTATTTATATGAACAGGATGATTTGCTATTAATTATCCTAGTTTTGTATAAGATCATACGTGATGCAAAGGGAAAACAGACAAGGAAACACAGATGGTGGGTGCATAAATTGCTGCTGAATCGGTCTAAATTTGGAGCCTACAATACTTTGGCAAAAGAGCTAAGCTTGGATGAAGAAAAATTCAAAGAATATTTTGCTGGGTGAGGAGACCACGTGCATGATATAGGTACTGGTGATGTCACAGTGTGGGATTCCCTCGTCTGTCTCCATGCAGTTGCATTTTCAATTGCTACAGGGACCAATTGAAATGTACTGCAAATGCATAACACTACTGCTAATGCAACCGTGCCAATGGAAACAACCGCGTACATTTCAATATGATCTATTTTTGGCGCTAATGCTACCATGAGGATGGTATCCTAGCTTAATACTGGAATTGTGTAGAGGCAACAGTCTGGGGGTAAGTGTCAAGAAAGTGCTGGTCCTGTGTCTGGGTCTGTTGTTATCTTTCTCATGAACATCTTTAACGAGGAGGTTTTAACCACTACCTGTGTTATGACTTTTGCCACTACTGTAACTCTGTCACTGTCATCATGGCCAAACTCAGCTTTTTCATAAAGGTTTCAACAGCTAAACAGATTTTTTCCTGTGACCTGTTTTCTCATTTCTTCTTCATCTCTATTTCCCTACTAACTTTTTGCTTCTAAATGACCAATAACATTGATCCCCAGTGAACATTGAAACAACATTCCAATACTGTGCTGTATTTGGATTTTTTTATATCATCTTGTAAAAGTGAAGACCAGTAAATGAGTCACTCATTTACCAGGCACTCCATCAAACACTTTGCCCAGCTCTCAATATCTAAATAACTCATCAACTGGTGTCCTGATTAACGGATGCTAACTAAGTCCTCCAGTATAAAGGATAGTTATTATAAAATCTGACAATATCATAAAATATTAAATAAACTCAGTGCAGTATCCAGCAGAAAGTATACACACGTATAAAATTGCCTGGTATAACTTATAAAAAAATCTAGTATAAATTTCACATATAATAAAATGTTTGTCATATCTATTAGTATAAGATTTTCTCCATGAAATACTTAAAACATTTTGGCCCTCTGAAAATTCCTTGGAGTGGGGAGGGATTGAGTCTTGAAAAATTTAGTTTATTTTCAAATTCAAAACTGCATCAACAGCAGCAGTGATGTGTAGTCACAGTCTGCTAAGTCTACAATCTTTCTAAAAATAACCTAATACTGTACACTGAAAAAACAAACAATTGCAGGGATGTCTGGGCAGTGTATAAGCAACATGAAGAAAATTTAAGCATGTTGGCAAAAATCCAAGCAAGTTGGTAACAGCACACTATACAGTAGTATGGTGCTTCAGATAACACCCTGCTGCCACCATGCTTCATTAAATACTGTAGTACTCTCCTTTGCAGCAATAACAAAGATGATGCTCTTTCCATTCTCAGGGACTTACAGTTTACTGCAAAAATATTAACTTTCTCTCTTATTCTCATGAGCTCAAGAAATGTGCCAAGGTTTTTTGAGTTTTCAGCATCTGAGGCAGATTCTTTGTCAAGATCAGTTGTAACACATTTTTCCTGTGATATGGAACTCTTCAAAAAATTCCTCAACCCTGGAAATGTAAAGAATGGTAAAGCACAGAAACAGTTATTATACAAGAAAATTATCACATCTATAAATATCACAAAAATGTCATAAAAAAGCTCCCCAGAACGAAAATATAATGAAATAATAACAATGAATCGCAACATCTAAATACTGTATAACTAACTTCTAGTTAAATAAAAAAAAAGGAAGTTTTGAGATATTAAGCAAATCTATCGTGCGGGAATGTTAGTAATATCAACTAAAGTCATTATACCATGCACAGAAAACTATACCACATCAGGCATTTAGATAACCAGAGTTAGTATTGTCAGTTCTATATCATTCAACAAGTCAGCCACATGTTATCTCTTGTACAAGCTCTCAGTGAAAATGTTTATTACTTCAGGTTAACTATGATGATATGAAAATCATTCTGGAATATTGGGAAAAAACTCACGGTTAGATGGAGTAGAGTATGGTGGATAATCATGCTGGTTGAGGGCGTGTATCACAGCTTCAAGTCGATGATAGAAACCAGAGGACAGGTTGACTTCAGACGCCCCAAATGCTATGCGACACATTGCACGTTCACTCATGTTACTGTTGGTGGCAGACATTAACATTAACTCACTATAGTAGTAATATTCTCAATCAAGGGAAAATAATGTGGAATATTGGCTTTTGAGATCAATTCATACCGTAGAGAAATATTAGAAAAAATAAATAAAAATTATATATCAGAAAAAAAGATAATAAAAGAGAGGCTCATGTAATATAACTTCAACTAATATCAATACCTAACCATTAGTACATATGTTTAATTTTTACCTGAATTCTAAATCCGTGCTGATTTCAGAAAGTTTTTCACTGCTCACATCTGTTGGAAGTTCCATGTAGTAGAAGTAGTCCATAGCCACTGCTCCTGTTCTGGCTAACATGTTGGCCTCTGAAACATGTTGCGGAGAAACATTTCAGACCATCACCTCTAACTTCACCCGTAAGTTGTGGTTGAAAAATAACTTCTCTTTGTAACATGACATCCCACACTAACTAACTTCTCTCAGCAGTTCCTCAGACAATCATAATCAGTGTTCAGAGTTGGCCAATGTATGTAAAGCATTAGGCCAGGGAGAAACCAGTGATGTAGGTTTATCTCTGAGTCTTGGTTTAGGTCTGAGTTTTGGTTTAGCTCTGAGTCTTGGTTTAGGTCTGAGTTTTGGTTTAGGTCTGAGATCAAGCTGAATGTACTATACAATATAATTATACAAGACACACTGCCACAGGATAATGGTCTAAGTTTATGATATCCCCTTTAGTGACACTGGCAAGATGACAGTGTAACTCATGGCAACAACTATCATATGGCAATGCTGACTTTTTACACTATGTTTGTCTGCCCAAAACATGGTGATGATTGTTTACTGTTCTCTCAACCTGTAATAAGGTAACAGTGCAACATCAACATCAGTCAGGTACTGAACAGGAACTACCAGAGCATTGCTAGTATGCAGTCATTCTCATAAGTCAGGTTTGAGATCTATAATGAATCACAAATACATCTCAAGTGATCCTTTACCAACCTGTAGTGTCCTTAATATGTTTATCCCAGGAGTAAGAATAGTCCCAAAACTCCTGAGCTTCCATTAGCACCTGAGGATCAAACAGAGACTGGGAAAGGTAATCTTGGCCCTCCTGTCCAATGTTAAGGAATGATATGACTCCTTTGGCTGCCACAGGCTGATCTTGACTATCTGACACATTACCCTGCGGAGGAGAAAAAAAATTATGCAAAAAATTTGAACTTTTACGTAAATATTGCGTTACATGTTTCCCGCAATCAATGTAGCAAAGCATAACGGAGAGATTTCCACAACCTCTTGGTCAGAACTGAACACAGATACAGTCAGTCCCAAACTTATGAAAGCTTGGGTTACAAAAATATACCAGGTAAATTTTATCCTGTGACTTGATTTATGATTGAAAAATCCAAAGTGTAGTTTTTTACTTCTAATATGCTTACATATATCACTAACCTACCTCATTATTCTCTAACACTCACAATGTTATTGAGACTACAAATCAGCAATCAATATTTCATCATTCTCCTACAAACACCATAAAACTTACTTCTCTAACTCACTTAAGACAAGTAGACTTATCTCCACCAACACAGTCAGTCAAGCCAGCTGCCTGACTGCCCAATTTTTCTTCATTTACTCTCATGTAATATGTGGCAAATTAAATAAAAGACAATCACTGGTCCTTAAGTTTCATATGCTAATTATAAGAGAACGTGTGGAATTTGGAAGTGAACAAAAGTTTGGAGGTGTAGATATTGCCTGCAATGCATGAGTCCACTGATGTGTCCCTGTGTGAACAATTACAGTACAGTACATGTGTTAGTGAGATATATGTCAGTTGCTGAACACTATTAACAAAACAAAAGGTATTATGAAAGACATCAATGATTTCTTCACTAAACATATAATTCACTGGAAAAAGCTTACTGGTGTTCTGATTGTAGGCGTGGAGAGAGGCACCTAAACTTTGATATTATTGAGGAACATGTGTAGGCATCAGGAGTGTTCCTGGGAGAAACTAGTCCCCATCCTGTGTGGGGTGAATCTGAAGTAGGTGTCCTGACTGGTGGAGTGCCTACAATACTTGGATCAAGGTCAGTATTTCAGAATTGTGCAAAAGAAGTTGCTCCTCAAGCCAAGCTGTACATTACATTGTATGCTCTTACATATATTTTTTTTAATACTGTACAGTACTTACCTCCATGGTTAAAACAAAGACAACACTCACCTCCTGTATATCTGCAATACCACAAATACAGTTCCCAACTGGATCAACAGTAAGGGAAGATATTCCAAGTTGCACATTGACAGCTTCTAGGCCTCGAACAACCACAGTCATGAAACTCCCCTGGTGTTCTACTCTCATGAATGGAGTGAAGCGCATCTTTGTTGGTCCAAAATATCCACTGTCTTGCACAGATTCTGTTAACTGAAAGTTTTATTGATTTACATAATGGATGAATTTGATAAAGAAAAGTCAACTGTAAAAATATTTTAATACCCTGTACTGGGTATTTCAATGCCACTTACAGTACCAGATTTCATAGATAATAATTATATTATGAACCTGCTGATGTCACACAAGTTATACTATAACTAAAAAAATTACTGTCAGAGCAAATGAACAAAACTACAGTACTCTAAAAAATACTAATCAACAAAAGTCAAGCTTACTGGGACACTTGAATTTCTTTAAAGAAAACCGTGTATCATTTATGTCACACTGACAGGAATTATTGTCATAGAAAGACAGTCTGGTGCTGAGCAATCTAGCTTTTTGAAGGCACTGATTTAATGAAGGGATTGACACCCTGGTAGCAGCAGTGTACTGTACAGTACAGTCAACCAAAGATGCACCGACCCCACCCTGGGTCTTGTACTTGCAATTTTACCTGGCAATACTTGGTAAAGAAAGGCTGTATGTAAAGGTGATTGTGATTGGTGGATCTATTTTTGGTTGTAGACTGTCAAGATAACTATTAAACAAACCAAAGGGAGCATTTTTAAAATAATAAACTATTCATCATTATTTTAGATCATGAAAAGTTTCCAAATGTTCATATATTTGCTTAAATAAAGCCAGCCAAAAATAGATCCACCAATCACAATCACCTTTACATACAGCCTTACTTTACCAAGTATTGCCAGGTAAAATAGTACGAGACCCAGGGTGGGGGTCAGAGCATCTTTGGTTGACTGTACATGACTGATCAGACATCATAGAAGCCAGTGTGTACCAGTAACATATTTAGGGTCTTCTTGTGGCAGGGACATACCCTAACATTTACAACAGTAATAATTATGATGGAACAATACTAAATGAAGGAAGATTTTGTGTTTACTGCATTGGGCAGAAAAAGACTAAAAAATTATATGCGCGACGATTATGAACTAGTGTACGGTATGTTGATTACATTACTTTGCATAAATGATAAGGTTCAGCATTTCTTATACACACTGTATATACAGTACAGTACTGTATTGCTACTGATCTATATTAAGGTATGGGAATTATTGTACATAAACTTTACACCTAAATCTGAATTTGTAGTAATATTTCTGAATAAAGTTTCTGTTATACAAGTGGAAAAATTTTATACTGGGAAAGACTACCCAGGCCCACTTGTTCCTCCTAATATCAACTCTAACTATAAAAGGAGGATAAAGTACAGACAGACATTATTCAGCAGCTGCAGACACACAGCCTTGCCTGAATCTTAATGCATACAATATACTGTAAACACAATCACTTTTTCCTAAAGTCAGGCTGCCTGCAGAGTACAAGTACAGTACAGTAAGTGGAAGATCCATCACACTGAAGTCTTGCTATCAATTATGTGGTTGAAAGATTTAACATAAACAAAATTCATAGAGTACCTTGAAAGTCCAAGTGGCAGTTTCAACATAGAGACCCATGTGCAGCGTCTTGTTCAGCCTATACCTATGGGCAGACACGGCATTCTCTTCATCCTCCCAGTACACAGGAAGGAGAGCCGACCCTAGTGACCACGCCCAAGATGACCACGATCCTTCCTCAATAGAAAAATCTGAAACAAATACGAGACAAGTGAATCAACCACCATTACCATCATCATTTTCCATGCTCACAGGATACCCACCAAATTTGATGTTGTGAAGTGTTGGCTGCTGTTTAAAATGTAAATAAACCATTTGTTTTTTTCCATTATTTACCCATCCAAAATGACTATTGAGGAAATAAAAAAAGTGTTAACTTTTTGGCAAACTGGGGGGAGGGGGGAGGGGTGGCTGGCTCAGAATTTCCTGGGCATAAGCATGAATGGGTTAAATATTACGAATAATATCATACAACATCAAGAGAATGAGTTGTATGTGGTGTTAGTATAAGGATGTTATACGAACTGTTGATGTTAATATAGGAGGTATGAGAAGAATGACATCAATACATGCCCATAAAGATACACTATAGGATTTGACCACCACAGTATGAGTCGAACTACATTGTACAAAAAATATGGTGTCTCAACCATAAATTTACCTTCTGTAAGGCCACCATCGCCATCTTTCCCCGCTGGCATCCCGACAGGCTGTTCCATATCTGTAGGTGACCCAAGCTCTCCATAGTAAAGTGCCAGAGCAAGCTGCAGAAGCCTCAGAAACATGGGCAACTGCATATCTGAAAGACTGAAGTGTAGCTGTGGGCAGAACACATCGTAGCGCGTACACAATGGTTGGATAGAGTTGACTGTCTCGAACTGACGAACCACCCTGCATGACAACGAGCACCGGTACATTAGCGGTTCCTGCAAAGTAAAGATATCATTTAGGTTCCATGAATTAGTAAGAGATTATTATCAAAGACACTGATTCATCTATAAGTCTAACATGTACTGGGTGGTCTGAGTAAAATATTGTATCTATCAAACACTATTAACATTCTGCATCACAGTGGTCAGTCAGTTTTACACCCAGCTAACAGCATGGGCCACTCCCACACACTGAAGAGAAGTGCGCAGAAGAAGAGATATAAGGGAAGGACAGTGTGGGAGGGAAGATCAGTTACTACTTCCTGCCCAATGAGATGAAAGTTCTAACTGGCTCACCTGTTTTTAGCATCAAGTGTATGTGTGGAGGAAAGGAATCTCATTAAGTTACCCTAGTACAGTAAAAGTTAAGAAACATCTCGGAGAATCTCGACTCATCAGGTGAAACAGGACATACCTAACACAACAGTCATATATATTTAACTATACCTGGTAATTTTCAATCTTTCCCGAAGCATTTCTCTTATCCAAGCAAACGGTTAAATCTGTGAGTGTTGCCAGGTTGCGCAGTATGAGGTCCTCTGCTGTCAAATCTGAAAAAATTAGACATGTATGAATTTATGTGCCCAAGAATGTAAGGTAAGTGCAGAATGAAACCTGCTTATAGGATAGCTATAAGAATCATTTATTTCCACACCACTTACTTCTATGTTCTAACCTGACCTGGTCCATCTTAAACTAACACAGAATACAGTAACTTAATCTAACCTAATCCATCTTAACTTAACCCATAATAACCCAATTTAACTAGACACACCTGAGCAAGTATGTCCTCACCCTCCTAGCTTAACCAAACCAAACCAAGCTAACTGTAACCTAACCAAACTTAACCTTACATAAACTAAGATAATTAAACCTACCTTTCTAATAACAACACATTTATGACACAATGATCCACATAAGAAATCTCCTGAGATATGTAATAAAACTGTCACCCTTATAATGTTCCAATGAGAGAGATACACACAGACAGGATTGTAGCGAAGGAAGCTTGGTCAATAAAACACTGATTTAAGTACAATACACATAAGTCCTGTACAGTATAATGATCAATTCCAATAAGGATTTTGTTAGTTCTAATTTTTTCCTGGATCATAATCTTATTTTATACAAGGATAGAAAAATATTTTATTCAACTTCAGTTAATCTCAAAACACATCTGTATTCATTTCATCATTTAGAGTAGTTGTAGATCCTCCCAATTTGTCAATTTACCATCAATACGATTTACAGAACGTAAAAAACAGTCCCCCTGATCCCTAGCTCCCCCCTACTTACACCTTTAACAAAATTCTCTATGTCACATAATTAGTGAAACTAAATTATAAAGTCCTTTACTTACCTATAAAAGCTGGAGTCCAGTTACCATCGACAGAACGAAACTCAAGAGTCTTCACGTTGATGGACAAGACAATATCATCCTCTACGTACTTCAAGATTACATTGTTGCAAACTATACAAACATTGTTGATTATTCTGTTGATGAGGCCCTGGACATAACTAGTTGGAACTTCAAGGTCTTGCCTGAAAATAAAAGAAATATTATTTTACTAATAAACAAATTTGGTTGAGGACTACCAAAAAATACACGAGCAACTCTGAGCCCGCCCACCATTTAGAACAGCTAAATTGTCATCCAATTTTTACCTACAATGCCATGATAGATCAAACACTGCAGGAGTTCAGATCACAAAGAGAGACGAGTACTACATCAGGCACGAGAGATGGGAGACGAACACGAGTGTATGTATAGTGCATCACCTGATAATGTGACTCACCTTCTTTGCTTACGTCTCACATCAGCAGACTTTGGTCCTGACCCACTCTGACTGGATGACTCTGAGCTGGCACCTTCCCCTCCCTTTAGTTTTAAGATACATTCTGAAAACAATAATATGATATACAGTAATGACAAAATTAATATAAAGCCTGATACAATGCAGTAACACCCCACACAGCATAGCACAGCACAGTACTGTAGTTGTATTCTTGAAAATAGTAAGTCATATAATATTACATTTCCTGAGGTTTTAAGTCAATGGTACATGTATATACTGTAGTGGGTTGTGTTTCTAGTAAATTATTTGTGAAAATTCTGGCAGGTAGTTGAAGGCTGCAGGTGTTCAACAGAGGCAGAGTCCCTTATTATTTTTATATTATGAAAATGGTAACATTTTCTAAAGTTTAGAATCTAAACCCATCAAACCATCAAGGGCTTGTATTAAAAGGTTGTTGGTGTATGGTGAATGATTTTCCACCTAGTGTGCAGACAGTGTTATACAGGCAACAGACCTTCTCCAGCATGACTCATCCACTCAGTGGTGCCAGATTCTGATTTTGGTCTTCAATCAACATATTAAATTTCATTATTTTTTTAATCTAACGCGATGCACACGTGTTTATTCATTATTTTTAGGCCACGGCTAATTGACCAGACATATAGTATTGTTCCATTTTTCTCATGATGGCTGAGAATTGAATGACTTGATAAATATAAACTAACCCAGGGCTGCCCAATTTCACTTGCCTGCTCGCCAATAGCTAGTGGAAAATCCTTAGTGCGAGTCAGGATTAAAAAATCACTTGTCCTTTTTGGGGGGAAAAGCTAAAAATTTGTTTATTTTTTTCAACTTCTGAGCTGAGAATCATGAATTTATTTATTTATTTACGTTGTTCTTTACTGAACTAAGACTGTTTTCCATTTTAAAGCAAATCACAACCTAACCTAACCTTGTCTAACCTAACTTAACCTTAGTCACATGGTTTCATGCAGTGAAGTCACAGCGTGGCTGGTGTGGAGAATGATCGAAAGTTCAGAAGGGCTGGGACAATACAGTACCATCTTCAATCAATAACTTTCCCGCTGACAAAAACTTCTCAACCCGGAAGTTGAAAAAAATATTAGCCTAGGGTATTCTTCTTACACATAACTCTGGGCTGTTTTATATTCATAGAGAAAATGTTTCAACACATTACACTCTGAACATCTTATGAGGATGTAACACGTTCACCATAAAACATTTACACTGTACAGGTTTTTACTATTTTTCTCATTGAGTCTCATTGTAAATTCTTATTATGTTTACTTACCAATGGTGTTAATGGTGATAACAATTGGTTCTGATGTTAGCTTGGTCCATGGTACATGAATCCTCAACTCGTGTATGTGACCATTGACAAAAGAAAAGGGAAGACGCAGCTCCTGCTCGAGCACATCCAGACGCAAATCTAAGTTGTTAAATACAGCGTCCCCTCCCCATAACGACACCTGGAAAACAATAACAATATAATTTCTTAAAATTATATTATATTAGTAAACTGATGCACAAGTTACATAACTGACATTCTCCCTAAAGGTCAAGTGAAAGCATTCCCCCACAGGTCCAGTGTTAGCACAGGAGGAAAGTGATAACACTGAACAGCACTCATCTCACACCCTGTCCAAGTGGGAAGTGAACCTGAATCACAGTGGTGAGAGACTGACACAATATTACAGATATATAACGAGACAGACACACGGAGAGTCAGAGTCTCAGATCTGGCCTACCTGAGAATCCTCTGGTTTGAGATTTTTGATGTATTTATCCACATAGCTCAGGATGATTGGTGTGATGTACGACTCTATACGTAACATCTTTCTCGAAGCTTAACCATCTGCCACCTGGAAATAATTAAATAACATCAACATATGGGAGAAACACCTCATAACATACACAGTAAAAAGGATAACATGACTGGAGGCTGTAACCAAGATACCACAGGCAACTATCTCATCACCATTGATCTAAAACACACAAGACGTTGATTACGGTCACATATAACCCTACACACACACACATCTTTATAAGCTCTACAACATAACTAGACAAACAAACCATTAAGAGTTAAGGAATTCCCGGCAGAAACGTCTCATAGTCAGTGGTCAATGGTGTAGTTACAGTGTTTACGTGGTTCTCCCTAAACCCCGTAAACCAACTAAACCTCAGGAGGCATTTTAATGTACTATCTATATAAATGAATATTGAGTAAAAAGTCATAAATATTGACAGTTAGTTTGGTATTTATATAGATTAATACATATAGACAACTTAAATATACAAGGGTAGATGACCTTATAGCATATATTATCCACAGGGAAATAGTAAGGCAATTTTACTTCCTTATTTATGCTTTAAAGACATATATTTTACTTATATTGACACTGTTAAGGTTTACATTTTAGTTAAGCGTTTCCATTGTGAAAATAGAAAGCAAAAACCAAATTAAACCAAACCTATATAATATTACAGGTGTATATTTCATTTTGGAACATTATACCATTTTCACTTTGGGAGTTTCAAAATAAAAGTATAATCTTATAATTTGTAACTTTAAACTCCATTCACAAACAAGCATTATATTCGCTAAACACATATATAGAGGTTAATTAAAGGTCTACCAAATTGTTCCGTAAACGTCATCAACCAGACAAATTGGTTTAGTGTTCAAATTTTACCACGAATATAATGGCTAAACAGTTTAATTGTCATGCCACATAAAACCTTATTTAACCTACTGAAAATAACCATATAAATCATTTTATTAATTTATTTACATTCATTTGACTATTTAACAGGATAACATCCAGTTTACCGGGACTGTTCGTGGTACTTACAATGATAGGTTGAGTGGTTGAGTTGCGTCATTATTAAAGCTAAACTTTTAATTCTTCAGTAATATCGAATCTGATTATGTAATGTTTTAATCTGAGAAAAAAGTATATACATAACTAACTATATAAATAACTAATACAAGACTTTTTATTATGATGCATATCGCTTTGACTCTGCTGATTATGATAAATGTGGTATAATTTACTCTGATAAAGAGAACCGTTTCGTAACCGTGTTCATTCCCATCAATATATACACGAAAATGACTGTTACTTGGGATAGAAAATAGTAAAAAACACTTGAGACATTTTAAAGAAGAAAATAAATAATAAAAATATTGTTAATACGCCTATAATCATCTCACTGCTGGGCGCTTTAAACGCTGGTGCCAATTTTGAATCGTTTTTTTAAACCATTAATATTCATGTATAATACTAACACAATACTTCTGGAGTCGTCTATATACATGTGTAATTAATATTCTTGTGAAATTTGATATTGGTAATGAAGTGAGGCCTTGGTGACGAACCGGGTCGGTGTCGTAGTGGACGATATGGGTGTATCCAGCTTCAGTCTTCCTAGCTGGAGTTGGTCTGCTGGGATATTTGCACTGTAGCCTCTATTAACCTAACCTAACCTAGCCTAGCCTAGCCTAGCCTAACCTAACCTAATCTAACCTAACCTAGCCTAACTTAACCTAACCTAACCTAACCTAACCTAACCTAGCCTAACCTAACCTAACCTAACCTAACCTAACTTAACCTAACCTAGCCTAAGTTAGGTTAGGTAATGCACAGAATCTACTAAGGTAATTATCGACGACACGCCCGTCGCTGAATTATCATAGAAAATTAATTTAAAAGCACTGCCATTTCACTTTGTTTTCCGGTGTTTTGAGCAAACGTAAATAGAGAAACCCGATACCAGATGAACAATTATGTTAAAAAGAAATCCGGCTGTGAGGAAGATTTTGGGATAATGATAAGTAGGAATCTTGGTTAATATACTATGCAATTGGTGAACGTCAGTAGTTCGTTAATTATGGAGGGTGCGTTTGGATATAGTTTTGTATGCTGATTACTTTCATTTCTATTCTTTTCTTTGGCAAATGTGATGAGACAGATGTATACAAAGTACCATAGCCATCAGATGGCATTTTTAGACAGGCTTGTTTACTGATTATTTTCAGTTCTATTCATTTTCTTGTGTAAAAGCTAATTTTCCAGATATAGCTGAGTTAAGATACAGGTTAGGTTAGATTAGGGTGTCTGGGTGGGTTTTTTTTTTTTTGGTGGTATCGAGCATGGATTGGGCTGCCTTGCCATTTCACTGCCGAGAAAGATGAAGTAGTGCGAGCCTAGGGGCTTAATTATCTACCAAATGAAGCATTTGCCCAAGAATTGAATACCTGTATATCAGAACTCAGCAATGAAAATATTGTAAGAAAAGATCCATCAAAACAAATTAGCCCCTATTGGAACCTTACCTTACTTAACCTCACCTAACTTCCTAACCTGTACATTGTCATTTAAATTTTCTTACTATCGTTCAAACAATGTTGCCAAATGTAGGTGATGAAAATTAGCTAGATTGGCCTCTAAAATCCACTTGAAATCACTAAACACAATACTGTACTTGTATTACTTACATAGCCTACACAATATGCAAATGTTATTAATAAGCAAATGTGCAAATGTTGTTAAGTACTCCTCACTTAATCCAGCAAAAAAATTTGCAGTCCTCTACCTCTTCAGTCTCTAATAGATAGACACAGGCACTGATGAAGAGCTTGGATCAGCTTCTGATGTCGATGAACTGTATGCTGCCATTGTGCCTATTTGCTTTACCACTTGTTTTGGCAGTTCATGTGAATGGCAACATTTTCCAACTCTTTTGAGTCAATTTTTCATGGCAATAATCACACTGGCTGAACTTATATTCAACCGATTTCTGAGCTTTGATTTAACAATATTTAGCTGGCTAAATACTCTCTCGACCTTAGCATTAGAGTGAGGGAGGGAAAGTACATCGATAGTTATTCACAGAGGTCACGAAAGAGGATTTACTCCTATAGCATCCTTGTAATTATATACCTCACTCCAAACATTTTACTGTTGACGTGGTCTTGTGCCACTCAACATTTGTTAAATTGCGCCACTGATTGTCAATTTGTTTTGGATGGTACCCAAAAAGTTCAGCTATCTCTAATATTGGTTCCTTCACAACTATGAGAGATTCCACAACTGAAACCAGAGACATTTTCCTCAAAATTTGAAATTATCAGGAAGTCTGTTTTTTAACTCATTGCAGTGACTGGTAATGCAAGATGTGCAGTGTTGGCGAAGATTACTCTCTGTCTCTTCTGTTAGCTTTGAGATGGTACAAGTCTTTTCAAATTCGTATCCTGTCTTTAATAAGACGTTCCAAAGGTGTGATGTCACCTTACGTGCAGCAATTTACAATACCCGTAGTTCTTCTTGGCCTCTGAGATTAGCCTAAGACTGCTAAGGGATTGAGAATGCTAAAGAAATGCTTCAGAAGAGTAAGAGGGCAGTTGATAGCACTAGCACCTTAGTGAATACTGTACTGTAACAGATATCAGCCTCACTGTCCTTTTTTCCTCTTTCCACCATACTCTTTAGACAGCCAGTCTATTTCTTCCTTTATCTGGTGTTTCATACCCATCTTATTTATACCTCCACCTGACTCGGTTTCAGTCTCTCCAGTATCTTACATAGTTAATACCAAGGGAATAAAAAAATCCACATTCTTCACTATCTCTTGCACTACATTTTATTATGTACAAATCATACATGTTTAATTAAGATAAACACACACATTACCACACAAAACTCTCATACTGTAACTATGGAACTTGAAAATCATAGAAAAAATAATGCCACTGCAAAGAAAACAGTAGAACTGATGTTCAGTTCCTTATATCACAAGATAATGTCAACATATTTACTTTGACATCTACAAGTTATTCTACTGATCTCATAGAAAAGAACCCCATGAATATGATGAATGTTACCCAACAGTAGAGTATATAATTTTCTTATGAAATATGACATGAAAATAGATGACATTATGCAACTGCAACTCCTTTTAAGTGTCCATGACAACACTACAGTAGGTCCTTACGCCAGCAGTTTTAATCCTTTTTTAGTGTTGTGGTACAGAGGCAAAATTCAAGTTACCTATCATGAACACAATGTAGCTACCAAAACAAAATTAATGACTGTATCAATGTTATTTTCAGTTAAAAAAGTCTATCATTATTATTGTACATTTATGAAAATTCATGTGATTTTTATTGAGTAAAATATTTAAAAAAGAAAAATAATATGATTCATTGACAGTCACTTTTAAAGACAACAACATAGAGCAGATGACACAAATTTCTTCAGGTCCATTATACTTTATTATGTTCATCAGTACAGTATTTAGATCCTTTTTATTGTCTATGAATTTTGGAAGAAAGAACCTCAAAAGGTTCTGCACATTATATATATCACTACAGTATACTGAATCAAGTTACCTGTGATATAAAAATTTGGAGACAAAATTTTATATGGTACTGCAGTACAGGTATTGTACTTTATTCATCAACTAATAATCCAATGAATGAATATACTGATATACTGTATTTTACAGGCAATCTATTAAATCAGGCAATATGTAAAATACTGTACCTGTGAAAATTTTCCATTTCATGTTGTGAATAGGTTAGGTTATACAGTATTGGATTTGATTATTCAGCTAAGATTTGTTTAAACATCCAGAAATCTCACACTGAAACTAACGTAACCTATATACAACACGGAATGCAGCATTTCCACAGGTATTTTAAAGATTGCTTAATTTGACAGATTGCCCATATACAGTACTCTGTGTGTGTGTGTAATAAAGAAATAAATTTATCATGCTAAATAATGATCATGACCTTGTTTCAGAAACTATCCCTAATTAGATTTAAGATATTTTTAACCTGTGATGGGAGATGGAAGCCAGTGGTTTATTTCATCCCTTATGAATCCACAAAATTATTTTCATGTACAGTACCACAAAATAAAATTATTGTCAACCTTATTTGAAAAGAAAATCTTTCTTACCACTTTAATTTTCATTATTTGAAATACTGTACACCTGTACAATGAAAAATCTGGGAATGCACTACATTGTGTCCTACACTGTACACACTTTCACCAGCACAGACTAATTGGACTAGCAAATCACACAGTCTACATGTTAAGCATTAAAATGTTTTTTTTTTCTTTCTTAAACACAGTGTCATGATAAATGTACAAGTGGCAGTTATTGCCAATGGACCCTAAAAGCTAACAATGTATGACTTCACATCCACAAATTAAAAAAAATTATCCACAACCAATAAAAACACCACAAATGAAACTCATCCTGGTAAATAGCTAATTCATTGTGCGATACATGGTAATGGAATAAATGCAGAATGTTACTTAATTTGGACTCAAAAAGTTCAGGAGTATGTATAAAATGATATTCTACATAATCATACCAGATAACACATTGAAAATATACATATATATTAAACTAAAGTTAAACTGTAGGAAATGAATACTGTTGGTACTAAGATCACATTCTCCAAAAGGAAAAAAAAGTGCACAAGAATTCAAACTATTGTACCATGTGTCACTCTGAAATCATATGCTTTATCTTTGGTGTTCATTCTAGTCATGACAATGGTTCTCAGTCACATTCTTGCACAAACCTCCAAAGAGAATGTGACCTTGACTTAAAGATGCTACATGAGAGCCTGAGTCAACATAAGAAGATCTACCCTCACTTTGAGCGGTGCAGTCTTCCACAGGGCTTCCATTTCTTGCACTGGAGTACACTGGTTAGAATGACTCCTTAATTATGCCTACTAATGGTTGATGATACTATGGACTTTACATTTTTCAAACTATGAACAAAAAATTCCAGTCATTTATAAAAAAAGCAACATGCACATCAAGTGTACAGTTGTTTGTATATTTTCTAAGCTGCATGTTATTTTACCCATTCATTTTTCAATCTTGATAATGATGAAAATACATGATATTTCATAAGTTTACTCTGAGTATACCATATAAAAAAATAAATATTCAATACAGTACAATGAAAACTTATGTAATTACCTATAGTTCCTGCCTCATCTTAATCTATGGAATGATTGAGTTAACATTATCACATTACCATAATTGGCAGTACTGTGCTCTGTCTATGACTGGCAACACTAATTAAATTCATCATTAAATGCACTACATTTTTCATATAATAAAATGATGGTACAGCACGTGATAAAAAACACCAAAGTTTATGAATCAACATCCCTTGAGGAACAAATCACAAATGGTAAAATTAAATGTTACCTATAAAGTTATGTGCGGCGAGTGAACTCCAGCAACTTAAAACATTCTTATATTAAAGCTGCATCTGCTACTGCTTCATAATGAAACCTTACACAACACTACACTCTAAAACTTTTTGGTTGGTAGGTTTACTGAGGCTTAATGAACCTCTGTTATGGTGAGGTGTTCATTAGCTTCACCTATCATCTCTACATTTTTACTGAGGACATAATCCTTGAGTGTACATGATAATTTCTTTTATTAAGATTTTTATGATTTTTTTTTTTTTTAGTATGTAGGTCCTTTGGCACAATATCTTTGATGGTCATAAATATTAGGAGTCAGTGACCTATTTTTTTATCCCTCTATACTACAGTGTAGTATTTTCATGCTCCATTCAGTATGTGTTCTTAATTTTAATGTTTGAATATACTGTACTGTATTGTACAGTATTAAAATACACCGTTCAACTAAAATATGAATTGCATTGTCAACACAATATATCAAATATGGAAGCAATCTATACAGTACTTGCTAACACAGAACCAACAAGAAGGGGATAACAACTGAACACAAAAGATTTAGTAAAAGTTCTGTTCCTGCGGAAAGTATTGGTACCTTCCCAGAATCAACTTGTGAACCCAACAAAATTATATGATTAATGTGTACACTATTTTTTGTTTTCTTTAAAAAAAGCAATGTGCACAGACTTTGAGCTTTAGCAGTGGAAGAGTTTATAAGAAATTAATTCTGTAGCCAACAAAAATAAGAGAACTGTACTGGTAACTGAAGACTGTCATGCCATATAAAGCATTCATAAATTTCTACAGCAACTTATCATCAACCATCTTGATTTTAAGAGCAATTCCTGTTCTTGTTCATGGTCACTTATAAACTCCTAAGCATATGAAGTATTTATGCCCTGAGCTCAAATTCATTACATTACTATTTTCAGATACTGTATACAGGAAAATTTAACAATCATATTTAGTATATTCAACCCTTTATCTAATGGGTCATGTCCTCTAAACCATATTGACTGCAAGAAAGATTTTTCTTAACCTAATCCCAAACAAAAATGCATAAATCAGGAATATATATTCACTTTCTCAAACACACATACATAAATAAATAATTCAAAACACAAGAACACGCACCAAGATTTAAACTGCATGAATATCACACTAAAAGTAGGACAACTGGAAAGTGATCACAATATATGTAAAATACAGCAATAATCAGCATATAGTATCTACTGAATACTCACGACAGCATAAAATAAAGCCATGAATAGATAAAACAAATGATGCCATGAACCACGTCAGCATCTTATAACTGTATCTGCTAACTAGGACTCATATCACAGCACATGGAATACAAAAGACAAACTATAAATAAGTAGCAGATTACAGAACTATGCAGACTTCACTTTACATAGGAAGGGTCCCTTTCTGCCCTCTTAATTAACCTATTTGTCTTCTCGGAACTTTTGTTACACATTAATGGTAGTAACGTGTATTAACTAAATTTATTTGAACCTGATTTTAATATATAAAGAAATGTAACATGTGAAAGAAAATCTCACAATTTGCCAAGCAGTCAGCTTGGTGAAGACTGTCTTAACAAAAACATAAACCAAATAAGTCCATTGATAGTTGTAGGTTGTGCACAAGTAATGTGGAACCTCCCTAAGATACTGAGATAATATTGGTCCAATAATCTTGACAATTATGCTACTCATTAAAGGAACATTTGTCTACAATAAAGGTCTAGTGCATTGTTAGTTAAATCTATAAGATGCATTTTTCAGTAATATGTCTGTCATTAATTATGCAAATTTCTATTGAGAGAAAATCACATACCCTTTATTATGTACATACACACTGTCTTATCCTGAGTGCTGCTTGCACCTATGAGCCCAGATATAGTTTAGTAAAAGGCAAAAAATCATCTTGTAATACTACAATTCATTATTATATGTGAATGTGTCTGACATACAAAACTAAGAAATATAAGTATTGTTGAATTTATGGTAAATGGATGTCTTTGGTGAACGTCATGAAAACATTTACATTCAGATATGGACTACTATATAAGTTTATAATATTACAGAACCAGTTACTGTATTGGCAAATTTGTGCTTCTACAAACATGGACACTCATGTCTGAACCCCAGGATATGGTATACTGTACTGTACTGCTAACAACTACCCAAAACTAAATTCTTGTTTGTGCAACTTGTTTATGTTATATTGACCAGCAATGATACATCAAGTAATGTCATGGTGTAATTATCTGATATCATAAATAACCTCTTGCCAAGTTTTCATTTATCTACAAAATATTCATCTTTTTCTCGATAACATTTCAAGCCATTGGTACCTTTGTATAACAACCAGACCTCACTTATATACAGTACTTTCCCAAGAACACGGTAATTATTGCTATGCTCATACAATGCTCATCAACAATTAAGATTATTTTATTTTTCTTTATTTAACGGTACAGTATATGATTGACAATAGGATGAGAGAGTAATGCACCAGCAAGTAAAGCTGAAGGCTATGTTGAAAGAGTTGTTTGGTTAAAAGTGCACCAGTATTCTAAAAAACATTTTCTGAATGGCATTTACTTTTGCACTTTTAATCTTAAGAATAGATGTATCTTTACAAAGTCCTCACAGAAAAAAAAATGCGGCAAAAGCTCCCTTTGTGATAATATTTAAGAGGGAATACAGTAAAGGAGGTTCTCTCTTTTCCAAAATTCACAGTGTATGTGATGGCCAACTGCTGTACCTGTGAAATTATAGGCTGCCTCAAAATGACATGTACAAATACGATAAGACTCTCATTATTTAGATATGGGGGTGACCAAGCTGAGATAATATAGGAATATTGGTTAAATAAACACCCATAACTGTATATAATTGCAGTTTACATGATAAATGATAAATAATATGAAGACTGATGTGTTCTGACACCTAGTGTTCACCAGTAGTCATCAGTATAGTATAAAGTGTGACACATATCATGTACTTCAGAAGAATGGTGAAGATACGGCTGTGTGGCCCATTCAATTTATGGCTCAGCCAACTTTACATTTTGTGCACACAGTATAAAGGAAGCATTAGTGCTGCACCTGTCTCCCCATCCATCTTTTTTTTATAAGGGTGACAGTTGTGGAAACTTGAAAATAATTTAAGTGAAATAAAAATGGAGGAAAACAGCAGGCATGAGTGCCTGGAAGTACAGTAATAGACACGCAATATTGGTGCCACAAAGAAAGGATTTTTCTTTGATTTCTAAAGGACTACAATTGTGCATGTAATTTTGTAGCATGTTTAACAAGCCTAAATATTGAGAGTCATATTGCATAAGATATAATGTTTATAAGGGGCTAATCTTTCCTCTCATGTTAGAGAAGGAGGTCAACTTACCTTATACTGCACAGTATACTGTATATGTAAAATTAGGCTGATGTTACATACAGTAATGATATATACTGTACTGTATATAGTTAAGAGAATGAGATGCCTCCCAGTTGCCCCAACACTGACTTGAGTTGTGTGCACTTTATGGGGTCTGCCTTTCCTTTGCACTGTTCATTGATTATAAGGAAGAGAAGAAGTTCAAGGAATTGTTAAAATCTGACAATACCCAGCAAGCTACCAAGGCAAAAAATGTTAGAAAAACCCAGCATAGCTCCAAATTACCCTCCACTAAGGATGCTACATACAAGTGGTTAAATTTTACACAAGCATATGCATTAGGTTAGACTCAGTTTTGGGCCTCTAAATTTTACCAACATCAAGGAATTTCATCAGAAAGAGCAAATCAAAAAGGAAAAGGAGTTGTTGCTTTGAGAACTATGATGTTTAAGTCCCAACATGAGATAAAGACATTGTACTAACTATGGTAGTTGAGAAAACTTCTACATACTGTACTGATGTCCAGGGTTATGAAAGTTACAGCTTTACTTACTTTACTGTATGTGCTCAAGAAGATTCTGGAGGAAAAAAGTTAATGGCAGAACCTGTTTATTAGACTAACTACAGAGTAAATTTTTTATACCAGGAGGAAGATTTGCAGAGTAAAATACAGTCTTTAGAAGTTATCAAAGTACCAGAACACCTCTAGTGAAGATTCAATTACTGCACTGCACTGTACTGCAGTACAGTATTCAGTACCAGCAATTTTCAACTACTTTCATTAATTTCTTTTGCGCATACAGTAACTTTAAGAGCCCATCTTTTAAACACAAAAGCAAACCTCCAATGCACACACATCAACCTTTATACACCTGTACAATACACCAGTCCAAACTTTACATTCACAACTGACCATCTGTTGTTACCATCTCACAATATAATTATCACCACAGTATTTGTGTCTTTATATTATAACAAAAACACCTGCTGAAACTTGAGCTTTAAAAACATTTTCAGCACCTCACAAATATGAAACAACTTCAACATTCTTATCATCCAGTTCACTTTTACCTGTTGAAGCTACTGTACTGTATATCAACTTTTAATTTATAGTTTTGTGCCCAAGAAAATAACGTACAATATACAAACAGTAATTGCAGAGTAAATTTTGTGAGCAAAAATCACAAGTAGCACTACCATCAAAATGTCCATGTATGGGTTTTCAATACATGTACACTTCAAGAGAATTTGTTATCCAAGACAAACACGCCATTTTTTTTTAAAAGTTAATGGTAATTACATGTTACTCTTCCTCATAAATCTGTTTTCAATCACTTACTTTTTTGGTGGATGACAAGTTAAAATCAAGTTTTTTTTTTTGTCAATAAGAAAATTATAAACGTTTAACCTTCAGGAGTCTTTTTCTTCTCTGGCTCCATTTTAAACTTATCATATTTCCTCCAGGATCCATTGATACAGGTTCCTGTTCCCCGCCACCACACGTTTATGTCTTCATAGTGCTGCTGGTGACCCTCGTCGTGAAGCATCCCACACAGTCGACACATGAAGTAAGTATTGATAAACTCGCCCGTGCCTTTCCACCTGTTCAAGAAGTTAATGATTAAATACAGTATATCTCAATTAACTACAGGGTATACTTTTATGGTTGTTACTTGGTTCTGGGAAAAATGAGAAACAAAAAAAATTGTACACGGGGCATATTAGCCTCTCAGGCAGAACCCCCATTGACATTCAAGGTTCAGATCCCCTCTTGCGTTGGCCAGTCAAGATAAAATACAGTAAACTGACATCTTGAGATGATAAGGAAACTCCAAACCTTATACAAAGAGAGAAAGTTCTTACCCACCTATGAGAAACATTTGCAGTAGTGTCTGGCATAAAACTATTGTACATGTACAGGTAGTTCTGCTATAACGCGATAATTGTGTTCTTGTAAAATATCGTGTTATAGAAAATCGCGTAATAGAAATAACAGGGCTTATGGAGAAAATAGGGTTAGGTGCAGATTACTCGAAATCGAAAAAATTTTGTATTTAGCCTAACACAAAGGATAGCACAGTCTAAATAAATGTTACACTCATATCTAATAATGAAATCATACAGTAAATTTAACACTTTACCTTGAAAAAATATGAATGTAACTTGATGGGGGAGAAGGGTGATTTTGAGGTTGATAACATTGAGCTTCTCTTCAAGTGTTATATCCTTTCTTTTACGATAATCACCGGGAATTCTATCATCAGAGCGCCTTTTGGAGATATTCTTCTTTACCATATTCACAGTTAATACCACAAAATTGGAGAAATAGTAAGCAAAAATCGCGTTATAGCAAACAAGCGTTCGCGTTATACAAATATTGTTCCGAATTCATAAATCGCGTTAGAGCAAATTCGCGTTATCAAAACACGCGTTATAGCAGAACTCCCTGTACAGTGATATCTCAGTTAGCCAGAACAATTGGTGCAGAGCTCCACCATACCCAGAATTTTCCTAAATTTTCCAGGTGGCTGGAAAATTTTCTCAGAATTTCCAGAAATTATGCATTACACCATGTCTCAAACCTGGAAAAAATCCCCCAGAATTTTTCCGGGTACCGTAATTTTCTAAGAATTTTCCAGAATGAAGCATTATTTCATCCCTCAAGCCACCACCCACCCCCCGAAAAAATCTCCCATCCTAGGAAGTTTTCCAGGTACCGCAAAAATTTTCTCGGAATTTCCGGAAAATGCGCCCCTTAAAAAGTCATTCCTGAACCCGGAATTTTCCAGAAAATTCAGAGCAAATTTTAATTCCAGCTATTGGAGAGTTTAGTTAAGAGGAAATTCGGGTAATGGAGATATTACTGCAAAGTGATAATCTTAAACAAGAAATAAATCTAAAGAAGCAAGAAAAGATAAAATTATAAATAAGAGCATACCCAGACAATCCATATATGATTCATATAAAACAGACAATAACATCTCTCCCTCACATTATCAAACAGTTAATACTCATAAAAATACAATACTGTAGATTACAAATAAACCTGTTTCACTATCACCGTTACTCACCTAAAATATTCATTATAAAGATCATCATTTTGATCGAGAAGATGTAGATAACTGGCAAGTTCTCTCGGTGTTTCAAAGTCGTCTATATGGATGTAAGACTTTTCTGGTGCCTGCCGCGCGTAGTCGTCCGGGTGAGCCCCCATCACGATGGGCAAGATGTGGTGACTGTGGAGAACAGAACTCATTAGCGTATTGGACAAATTCTGTTAGTTAGACCTATGTTGTTATACAAACTTTGTTATGGGTTTCCACATGACTGTTTCAGTTAGGTCTATGTTTACGGTTATTAAAAGAGGAAAGGAAGTAAAATGGGAGATAAGAAAATGACATTACTGTAGTACCCCACTCACTCCTAAACACCACAGTACTGTACTGTGTAGTCATTAGGCAACATTAGTGAGGATATATCACTCGTCACAGTCTTCATACTCATTACATTTATGTGATCATGGTAAACATGTACATTGAATTACTGATACATACATAATTATTTCTTTTGCCTAGAAGCACAACAGTAACTCCACTGACTTACTGAAGGAGGCAAAATGAGCTTAGAACTGAGTAATCACTAACCAGTACTGTACTTCTTTCTCAATCTAAATATTATTCAAACTTTATGCATATATTAAATATTTTATTACAAGAAATATTGTTATCATTTGTGTGTGTGTGTGTGTGTGTGTGTGTGTGTGTGTGTGTGTGTGTGTGTGTGTGTGTGTGTGTGTGTGTGTATTACAGTGTCAGAGTGAGAGACACACACACTGACTACCTTGGTCCATTTGAAGGCTATATTATACAGGGCAGCGCCACACCAACATATTACACTAACATGCAACTGACGCCTCTACTACTGTATAGTAACTTACCCACCACAACTAGGGTTAGCCATGACGGGGACCACCACAACTAGGGTTAGCCATGACGGAGGCCACCACAACTAGGGTTAGCCATGACGGAGGCCACCACAACTAGGGTTAGCCATGACGGGGGCCACCACAACTAGGGTTAGCCATGACGAAAATACCACAACTAAGTTGGGCTGAAGAGACGGGGCCACCACACAACTAGGGTTAGCCATGACGGGGCCACCACAACTAGGGTTATTATGACGGGCCACCACAACTTGGGTTAGCTACGACGGGGCCACCACAACTTGGGTTAGCTATGACGGGGCCACCACAACTAGGGTTAGCTATGACGAGGGCCACCACAACTAGGGTTAGTTGAAGTGATGGGGCCACCACAACTAGGGTTAGCCATGACGGGGGCCACCACAACTAGGGTTAGCCATGACGGGGGCCACCACAACTAGGGTTAGCCATGACGAGGGCCACCACAACTAGGGTTAGCCATGACGCGGGGCCACCACAACTAGGGTTAGCCATGACGGGGGCCACCACAACTAGGGTTAGCCACGACGGGGCCACCACAACTAGGGTTAGCCATGACGGGGGCCACCACAACTAGGTTAGCCATGACGGGGACCACCACAACTAGGGTTACAGCCATGACAGGCCACCACAACTAGGGTTAGCCATGACGGGGATCACCACAACTAGGGTTAGCCATGACAGGCCACCACAACTAGGGTTAGCCATGACGGGGGCCACCACAACTAGGGTTAGCCATGACGGGGACCACCACAACTAGGGTTAGCCATGACGGAGGCCACAACTAGAGTTTAGCCAAGGGGACCACCACAACTAGGGTTAGCCATGACGGGAGCCACCACAACTAGGGTTAGCCATGACGGGGCCACCACAACTAGGGTTAGCCATGACGGGGAGGCCACCACAACTAGGGTTAGCCATGACGGGGGCCACCACAACTAGGGTTAGCCATGAGGGGGCCACCACAACTAGGGTTAGCCATGACGGGGGCCACCACAACTTGGGTTAGCCATGACGGGGGACCACAACTAGGGTTAGCCATGACGGGGCCACCACAACTAGGGGTGCCATGACGGGGCCACCACAACTGGGTTAGCCATGACGGGGGCCACACAACTAGGGTTGCCATGACGGGGGCCACCACAACTAGGGTTACATGACGGGGGCCACCACAACTAGGGTTAGGCCATGACGGGGGCCCACCACAACTAGGGTTAGCCATGACGGGGGCCACCACAACTAGGGTTAGCCATGACGGGGGCCACCACAATAGGGTTAAGACGAGGGCCACCACAACTAGGGTTAAGACGGGGCCACCACAACTAGGTTACGAGGCCACCACAACTAGGTTAGCCATGACGGGGCCACCACAACTAGGGTTAGCCATGACGGGGGCCACCACAACTAGGGTTAAGCCATGACGAGGGCCACAACTAGGGTTAGCCATGACGGAGGCCACCACAACTAGGGTTAGCCATGACGGGGCCACCACAACTAGGGTTAGCATGACGGGGGCCACCACAACTAGGGTTAGTAAGACGGGGCCACAACTAGGGTTAGCCATGACAGGCCACCACAACTGAAGCCATGACGGGGCCACCACAACTAGGGTTAGCCATGACGGGGGCCACCACAACTAGGGTTAGCCATGACGGGGGCCACCACAACTAGGGTTAGCCATGACGGGGGCCACCACAACTAGGGTTAGCCATGACGAGGGCCACCACAACCAATTCAACAGTTTCATCCTTCAACTCCTAAAATGCCATAGCAGAAAAAATTGTAGTTAGTCAAATGCCATAAAAGTTCTAGTGTTAGGTGAGAACATTCAGTGGGGAAAACATTACCATAAACTTCAATTTTCAATAGAACTGGGAAAATTTACCCCCCAAAAAATATATTTGTAAACAATGTGTGTGTGTGTGTGTTGTGAGGCTCAGTTTGTCTCCTGTAACACATGAGAGATCAAGGGTGGATCCAGGAATATCAGAGGGGGGGGAGGGGGGTCCGAGAAGTTGTGGGTGGGGAGAACATGGTGAGCAAAGCGAGCCCACCCAGCTGGGGTTGGTGGGGGGGGGGAGCTGTAAGCACCCTCCATAATTTTTTTTTTTTAAATCTAACCAGTATCATGGACATTTTAAGGCCATTTTAAAGCTATGTGCACTTGATATTAGGAGATATTTTTAGGTCAAAAGTAATAACTTTTCACAATACAAAAATGCCTAAGTACAACACTACATTAAGGAATAAGTACTATTGGAATTTTCTGATGAAAAGGGGCGATCCAGGACCCCCAGGACCCCCGATCCGCCCTTGGAAATAAGAAAATAAGGAGTCTGCACTAGGCCGGTTGGCCTGTGCATGGCAGAAACATAAGATGCAGTGTTTGAAAATACAATAATTAATGTGCATTTTTATTAAAAGTATTGTACAGTATTCTGACCATTGTCACAAGAAGGACTGAGTTCACCTGAGTTGACACCTGGGGTAGAAATAACTATAAACCCAATACACTGAAAGATGAACGATAAGTTTTATGTTTACTCTACATGTAGCAACAGACTGACCACATCACCACTAGGGCTCGATTCTCCTGCCCTCCACCAGCAGGGTAAATAAATACTGTATTTAGTAACACTTGAATTATCGTAAATTTGCCTATCATTTGAAATAAAAATATATTTTTAATCTATTACCTGAAAAATTATTTTGCTAACTGCGAACCATTTTATTACAACAGTATTGAAATTGTCACAAGCCACACTTTCGTTACAGACCATAAAACACGCATATACTGTACAACATTAGCTGCAACATCCTCTTGGTAACTGTAACAAGGTGTTGATATATTTCCTAAACATCTCCAGTGGTTTGGTAAATTGGCAAACATGTGAAACAATCTCACATGCAAACACGTGTATACACAGGCTACATGCAAGTGTGCACAGAACATAATGTTGGTGAGTGTATTTGTGTGTATTGGGGAACCTTCACATGCATCCTGTTAAGACATTTATGAGTGGAAATACTAAACAGTATAGTACGTACAGATTTTACTGCCCAGATGTACAATATCACCCTAA
>NW_024720773.1:6401242-6421242 GCF_018991925.1 Homarus americanus | reverse complement strand
CAGGACAGGGGCAGGGCAGCAGGACAGAGGGAGCACAGAGAGGCAGGACAGAGGGCAGGCGGACAGAGGCAGGCAGGACAAGAGCAGGGGACAGAGACGGGCAAGCAGGACAGAGGGCGAGAGCAGCAGGACAGAGGCGAGGCAGCAGGACAGAGGGGGCAGCAGCAGGACAGAGGGCAGAAGCAGGACAGAGGGCGAGGCAGCAGGACAGAGGGAGCAGGGCAACAGGACAGGGGCGAGCAGGGACAGGAGGGCAGGCACAGGACAGAGGGCAGGGACAGGACAGAGCGAGCAGCAGGACAGAGGGCGAACAGCAGGACAGAGGGCGAGCAGCAGAAGCAGGACAGAGGGCGAGGCAGCAGGACAGAGGGCGAGGCAGCAGGACAGAGGGCGAGGCAGCAGGACAGAGGGCGAGGCAGCAGGACAGAGGGCGAGGCAGCAGGACAGAGGGCGAGGCAGCAGGACAGAGGGCGAGGCACAGGACAGAGGGCGAGCAGCAGGACAGAGGGAGGGCAGGCAGCAGGACAGAGGGCGAGGCAGCAGAGGAATGATAGTGACTGGTGACCTAACAGACTGGTGAACGGTGGGTCAACTCCAGTCTGTTCATCTCTCAGGGTCAGTTTACTGGTCTTGTACTGTACGTGTATTACAACTGTCTGATGGTTTAATTTAAACATGATTAACCATTCAAAACCATCCTAATCTAACCAATCTAACCTAACAACCCAAACCAATCTAACCCAACATAATCTAACCAAACTTAACCTAACTCCTAATCCAATAACTCAACCTATCCTAACCCAACATGGATTAACCATTCAACTCAATCCAATCTAAAACACAACCTAACAACAACACAACACAACACACAACACAATCCAATACACACCAAACCTATCCTAACCCAACCCAACACGGATTAACATTCAAAACCATCTCACCAATCTAACCTAATCCAACCCAACCTAACATAAACTCGACCTAATCCAGCCTAACGTAAAGGTGTATGGACGTGCAGGTGATGACGTGGCTGCGGTGATGACATGCAGCAGGTGATGACGTACAGCAGGATGCAGCAGGCCGTGACCACGCAAGCGGGTGATGACGTCTGGGTGATGCGTACAGCGAGGTGATGACGTCTGGCGAGTGATGACGTACAGCGGGTGATGACTGTCGGGTGATGACGTACGGCGGGTGATGACCGTACGGCGGGTGATGACGTACGGCGGGTGATGACGGCCTGGCGGGTGATGACATGCAGCGGGTGATGACGTACGGCGGGTGATGACGTACGGCGGGTGATGACGTACGGCGGGTGATGACGTACGGCGGGTGATGACGTACAGCGGGTGATGACGTACGGCGGGTGATGACGGCGGGTGATGACGTACGGCGGGTGATGACGTACGACAGTGATGACGTACGGCGGGTGATGACGTACGACGAGTGATGACGTACGGCGGGTGATGACGCACGACGGGTGATGACGTACGGCGGGTGATGACGTACGGCAGGTGATGACGTACGACGAGTGATGACGTACGACGGGTGATGACGTACGGCGGGTGATGATGCTACGGCGGGTGATGACGTACGGCGGGTGATGACGTACAGCGGGTGATGACGTACGACAGTGATGACGTACGGCGGGTGATGACATACGACGGGTGATGACGTACGGCGGGTGATGACGACGACGGGTGATGACGTACGGCGGGTGATGACGTACGACGGGTGATGACGTACGGCGGGTGATGACGACGGCGGGTGATGACGTACAGCGGGTGATGACGTACGGCGGGTGATGACGTACGGCGGGTGATGACGTACGGCGGGTGATGACGTACGGCGGGTGATGTACGACGGGTGATGACGTACGGCGGGTGATGACGTACGGCGGGTGATGACGTACGGCGGGTGATGACGTACGGCGGGTGATGACGTACGGCGGGTGATGACGTACGGCGGTGATGACGTACGACGGGTGATGACGTACGGCGGGTGATGACATCGGCGGGTGATGATGTACGGCGGGTGATGATACGACGGGTGATGACGTACGACGGGTGATGACGTACGACAGTGATGACGTACGCGGTGATGACGTACGACAGTGATGACGTACGGCGGGTGATGACGTACGGCGGGTGATGACGTACGGCGGGTGATGACGTACGGCGGGTGATGTCGTACGGCGGGTGATGACGTACGGCGGGTGATGACGTACGACGGTGATGACGTACGGCGGGTGACGTACGGCGGGTGATGACGTACGACGGTGATGACGACGGGTGATGACGTGCGCGGGAGATGACGGCGGGTGATGACGTACGGCGGGTGATGACGACGAGTGATGACGTACGGATGCGACGGGTGATGACGTACGGCGGGTGATGAGATGAGCATGGCGGGTGATGACGTACTGGCGGGTGATGACGTACGGCGGGTGATGACGTACGACGAGTGATGACGTACGGCGGGTGATGACATGCAGCGGGTGATGACGTACGGCGGGTGATGACGTACGGCGGGTGATGACGTACGGCGGGTGATGACGTACGGCGGGTGATGACGTACGACGGGTGATGACGTACGACGGGTGATGACGTACGACGAGTGATGACGTACGACGGGTGATGACGTACGGCGGGTGATGACGTACGGCGGGTGATGACGTACGGCGGGTGATGGTCAGCGGGTGATGACGTACGGCGGTGATGACGTACGGCGGGTGATGACGTACGACGAGTGATGACGTACGGCGGGTGATGACGTACGGCGGGTGATGACGTACGGCGGGTGATGACGTGACGGGTGATGACGACGACGGGTGATGACGTACGACGAGTGATGACGTACGGCGGGTGATGACGTACGACGGGTGATGACGTACGACAGTGATGACGTACGACCGGGTGATGACGTACGGCGGGTGATGACGACGAGGTGATGACGTACGACGGGTGATGACGTACGACAGTGATGACGTACGGCGGGTGATGACGTACGGCGGGTGATGACGTACGGCGGGTGATGACGTACGGCGGGTGATGACGTACGGCGGGTGATGACGTATGGCGGGTGACGTACGACGGTGATGACGTACGGCGGGTGATGACGTAGCGGGTGATGACGTGACGGGTGATGACGTACGACGGGTGATGACGTACGGCGGGTGATGACGTACGGCGGGTGATGACGTACGGCGGGTGATGACGTACGGCGGGTGATGACGTACGGCGGGTGATGACGTACGGCGGTGGTGATGACGTACGACGGTGATGACGTACGACGGGTGATGACGTACGGCGGGTGATGACATACGCGGGTGATGACGTACGACGGTGATGACGATACGACGGGTGATGACGTACGGCGGGTGATGGCGGCGGTGATGACGTACGGCGGGTGATGACGTACGGCGGGTGATGACGTACGACGGTGATGACGTACGGCGGGTGATGACATACGACGGTGATGACGTACGGCGGGTGATGACGTACGACGGGTGATGACGTACGGCGGGTGATGACGTACGACGGGTGATGACGTACGACGGTGATGACGTACGAGTGATGACGTACGACGAGTGATGACGTACGACGGTGATGACGTACGACGAGTGATGACGCGACGGTGATAACGTACGGCGGGTGATGACGTACGGCGGGTGATGACTTACGACGGTGATGACGTACGGCGGGTGATGACGTAAGACAAGTGATGACGTACGACAGTGATGACGTACGGCGGGTGATGCGTAAGACGGTGATGATAAGACAAGTGATGACGTACGACGGTGATGACGTACGGCGGTGATGACGTAAGACGAGTGATGACGTAAGATAAGTGATGACGTACGACGAGTGATGACGACGGCGGGTGATGACGTAAGACGAGTGATGACGTAAGACGAGTGATGACGTAAGACGGTGATGACGTATACGACCGACCACAGTCAGTGAGGGAGACAGTCAATGAAGGCCGACGACCCGCACACCATGACGAGGAAGACGACGAGACGAAATAAGTCAATGTGAGAAGCGGCGGAGAAAACACCCTGGTAACAAAGACAACGGGGAGAGGGGGGAGAGGGGAGAAAGGGGTTGGGAGGGTGGGGGGTAAGGGGTGGGGGGAGAAGGTTGGGGATGTGGAGGAGAAAAAAAAGAAAGAGGAGAGCGTGCGTGTGAAAAGAGAGAGGGGGGGGCAAGATTAATACACTATACCGTTAACAATGATTCCACATAACGTCAAGTGTGAAGACCTGCCACCTGAACAGGAGGAAGAGAGGGAGGAGGAGGAGGGAGGAGGAGGAGGAGGAGGAGGAGGAGGAGGGAGGAGGAGGAGGAGGAGGAGGAGGAGGAGGAAGAGGGAGGAGAAAGGAGGAGGAAGAGGAAGAAGGAGAGGAGGGAGGAGGAAGGAAGAAGAAGAGGGAGGAGGAGGAGGAGGAGGAGGAGGAGGAGGAGGGAGGAGGAGGAGGAGGAGGGAGGAGGAGGAGGAAGAAGGAGAAGGAGGAGGAAGAAGGGAAGAGGAGGAGGAGGAGGAGGAGGAGGAGGAGGAGGGAGGAGGAGGAAGGAGGAGGAGGAGGAGGAGGAAGGAGAAGGAAGAGAAAGGAGGAGGAGGAAGAAGGAGAAGGAAGAAGGAGGAGGGAGGGAGGAAGAGGAAGAAGAAGAAGGAGGAGGAGGGAGGAGGAGGGAGGAGGAGGAAGGAGGAGGAAGAAGGAAGGAGAAAGGAGGAGGAAGAAGAGGAAGAGGAGGAAAATAATTAAAAAGTCGACAGAAATACCAATGAGAGAGAAAGAGAGAGAGAGTAAACTAAACACACGATACAGGTAAACTACACGGTACAGGTAAACTAAACACACGGTACAGGTAAACTAAACACACGATACAGGTAAACTACACGGTACAGGTAAACTAAACACACGGTACAGGTAAACTAAACACACGATACAGGTAAACTACACGGTACAGGTAAACTAAACACACGGTACAGGTAAACTAAACACACGATACAGGTAAACTACACGGTACAGGTAAACTAAACACACGGTACAGGTAAATCCAAACACGGTACAGGTAAACTACACGGTACAGGTAAACAAAAACACACGGTACAGGTAAACTACACGATACAGGTAAACAAAACACACGGTACAGGTAAACTACACGATACAGGTAAACAAAACACACGGTACACAGGTAAAACTACACGATACAGGTAAACAAAACACACGGTACAGGTAAACTACACGGTACAGGTAAACTAAACACGGTACAGGTAAACTACACGGTACAGGTAAACTAAACACACGATACAGGTAAACTAAACACACGATACAGGTAAACAAAACACGGTACAGGTAAACTTACACGGTACTGGTAACCAAACACACGGTACAGGTAAACTACACGTACAGGTAAACAAAACACACGGCACAGGTAAACTACACGATACAGGTAAACAAAAACACACGGTACAGGTAAAACTACACACGTGTACAGGTAAACAAAACACACGGTACAGGTAAACTACACGATACAGGTAAACAAAACACACGGTACAGGTAAACCAAACACACACGATACAGGTAAAACTAAAACACACGGTACAGGTAAACTACACGATGGTAGTAAACAAAAACACACGGTACAGGTGTAAACTACACGGTACAGGTAAACAAAACACACGGTACAGGTAAACTACACGGTACAGGTAAATTCAAAACACACGATACAGGTAAACAACTACAAAAAATTACCGTATTTGATCACGATGAGTTTTGTAAAAGTATGAGATTTTGTTACTTTTTCGTTACTTTTTTTTTTTTGAGTAGCTATTGTGGGCGGAGGTGACCACAGAGGGACGACACACCACAATTTAGCACATCACAACACACCACAATATAGAACAGAACGTCACGGCACACCACAATTTAGCACATCACAACACACCACAATATAGAACAGAACGTCACAGCACACCACAATTTAGCACATCACAACACACTACAATATAGAACAGAACGTCACAGCACACCACAATTTAGCACATCACAGCACACTACAATATAGAACAGAACGTCACAGCACACCACAATTTAGCACATCACAACACGCCACAATATAGAACAGAACGTCACAGCACACCACAATTTAGCACATCACAACACACTACAATATAGAACAGAACGTCACAGCACATCACAATTTAGCACATCACAGCACACTACAATATAGAACAGAACGTCACAGCACACCACAATTTAGCACATCACAACACACTACAATATAGAACAGAACGTCACAGCACACCACACTTTAGCACATCACAAAATACTACACATCACTACACACACCAACACACATCACAACACAACATAGTACACCATAACAATTTAACACAGCACATCACAGCCCCGATCACCACACCACGACACAACCCACAGCCTAACCTAACGTAACCTAACGTAATCTAACGTAACCTAACGTAATCTAACGTAACCTAACGTAATCTAACGTAAACTAACGTAACCTAACGTAATCTAACGTAACCTAACGTAACTTATAACATAACAAGGCGTAAGATAATAATTGCAAGCCACCAGAACAGGAGCATTGAACCTGCTATAACACGAAGAGGAGGAGGAGGAGGAGGGGGAAGAAGAGGGGTGAGGAAGAGGAGGGGTGAGGGTGAGGAAGAGGAGGGGTGAGGAGAAGGAAGAGGAGAGGTGAGGAGGAAAAGGCGGGGGAAGAGGAGGGGTGAGGAGGAGGAAGAGGGGTGAGGGAGAGGAGGAAGAGGGGTGAGGAGGAGGGAGGAAGAGGGGTGAGGAGGAGGAGGAAGAGGGGTGAGGGAAGAGGAGGGGTGAGGGGTGGGAAGAGGGAGGGGTGAGGGAGAAGGAAGAGGAGAGGGAGGGGAGGAAAAGGTGGGGAAGAGGGGAGGTGAGGGAGGAAGAGGTGAGGAGAGGAGGAAGGAAGAGGGGTGGGAGGGAGGAGGAGGAAGAGGGGTGAGGAGGAGGAGGAAGAGGGGTGAGAGGAGGGGTAGGGAAGAGTGAGGAAGATGGATGGGTGATTATGGTGGAATAAGAGAAGAACAGTGGTGTGATGGGGGGAGGAGGGGGGGACAGCTGGGGAAGGAAGGGAGGAGGGGGGACAGCTGGGAGGGAGGGAGGGAGGGGGACAGCTGGGGAGGAGGGAGGGGACAGCTGGGGAGGGAGGGGACGCTGGGGGAAGGAAGGGAGGGAGGAGGGACAGCCGGGGGAAGGAGGGAGGGAGGGGGACAGCTGGGGAAGGAAGGAGGGAGGGGGACAGCTGGGGGAGGGAGGGAGGGGACAGCCGGGGAAGGAAGGAGGAGGGGGGACAGCCGAGGGAGGGAGGGGACAGTCGGGGGAAGGAAGGGGAGAGGGAAGGGAAGCAAGTGGACTGTTGTGTGGCAGCAACAAAGGCGACCAGTTGACATTTGACGATTATATACGCTTCTGCTTTTCAATTATAGAGTCACACTGGAG
Source organism: Homarus americanus (assembly GCF_018991925.1). NCBI lineage: Eukaryota > Metazoa > Arthropoda > Malacostraca > Decapoda > Nephropidae > Homarus > Homarus americanus. Next base: position 6,413,735 of record NW_024720773.1, on the reverse strand, counting down.
TATAATTTCCCTAAGTCACATATATATAAATAAAACTAAAATATATTATAGGAGAAAATATGTGAACTGCAGGTGTGGTGAATAGGAGTATAACCTCCCCCCCCTCCCCCTTCCTGTGTGTGTGTGTTGACAAGTGGTGGTGGTAAGCCGCAGCTCATCTCTCTCTCTCTCTCTCTCTCTCTCTCTCTCTCTCTCTCTCTCTTACCATGACTCTCATCTTCCTCCCTTGATGATACTTAATAATGGATAATCTTACAGCACGAAAAATTATCCATTCATGTCAACTCACGTCAACTCTATAGAAGACTGTGTTGATTTTTATATTTAGTTGAGAATAAAGTCTACAGTAACACCTCGGGGGGATGTACTGCAGCACCTTGATGAAGAATAACTATTGAGAGAGACGGGACCGTAACGTCAGGCCAAACATCAACACGAGGCTGGCAGTGAGGCAGTTAGATTCCTTCAGTCATCACAGCTCTAGCTCGAGAGTATCACCCCTTCCCCTGACAGACATTAGGAATGGAGCCCCGTGTATGGTGGGAATGGGAATCACCAAGACTGGGTTCCATAATGCCTAGGATCCAGGTTTATTGTGTTAATTAGGATCTTTTTATCACATTAAGGTTCATTTGTTGTTACCATTCGTTATCAAACTTTTATCTGTTTCCCCATTAGTATCTCGACACAGGATCAACTATCACCACGACTATCACCACGACTATCACCACACCACGACTATCACCATACCACGACTATCACCACACCACGACTATCACCACGACTATCACCACACCACGACTATCACCACGACTATCACCACACCACGACTATCACCACGACTATCACCACACCACGACTATCACCACGACTATCACCACACCACGACTATCACCACGACTATCACCACACCACGACTATCACCACGACTATCACCACACCACGACTATCACCACGACTATCACCACACCACGACTATCACCACGACTATCACCACACCACGACTATCACCACGACAAGAAGGTGAAATTGAGCTGCTTTCACCTTTCATATATACCTTCTCCATCACCTCTCTCCTTTAATCTGTGTCCTCCACCACGTCTCCTACTTCACCATGTTGTCCTCCATGCTCACGTCCCATCGCTGTGTCCACCTCCCCGGATTCTGGCACGTGACGTAGTAGAGTTGTTGTTGTGTTCTGGGCGTCACAAAATCAATGATAAACAAAAGGTCTACTGGACTATTATATAAACCACTTTAAACCAGCCCTCCCCTTCCCTTCCCTTCCCTTCCCTCCCTTCCCTTCCCTTGCATCCCCTCCCTTCCCTTCCCCTTCCCTTCCCTCCCCTCTCCATAAACCTAAACAACAAGAATAAACACAATGACTCAAACAATCATTAGTGTTAAATCCTAGAAGAATCATTGAAAATCGAGGAGAATTATATGATCTGGTGAACTAAAGTGACAATAAAGGTATAGAGAAAGATTTAATTAATTCTTAGCAGCGTTTGTAGTCTGGCTGGAGATCACGTCAGTCACCATAAGATTGAGATCCACCTATACTGACACTATACCACCGACACTATACCACCACTATACCTAGCACTACCCATAAGTACAAGACCAGATATTGTTTGAGTGTGTAGGGAATTTTAATTGGCTCACCTGATGATTCTAGACCCCAAGCTTATTTCACCTGATGATTCTAGCCCCCCAGCTTATTTCACCTGAAGATTAGCCCTAACGCTACTTGACGGGTTAACTTGGGGTTAGGTTAGGGTTAGGCCGATTCATCTTAGAGTGAAATAAGCTGGGAAAAGAGGAGCTAATCATCAAGTGAAATAAGCTGGGAAAAGAGGAGCTAATCTTCAAGTGCAATAAGCTGGGGAAAGAGGAGCTAATCTTCAAGTGCAATAAGCTGGGGAAAGAGGAGCTAATCTTCAAGTGAAATAAGCTGGGAAAAGAGGAGCTAATCATCAAGTGAAATAAGCTGGGAAAAGAGGAGCTAATCATCAAGTGAAATAAGCTGGGAAAAGAGGAGCTAATCATCAAGTGAAATAAGCTGGGAAAAGAGGAGCTAATCTTCAAGTGCAATAAGCTGGGGAAAGAGGAGCTAACCTTCAAGTGAAATAAGCTGGGAAAAGAGGAGCTAATCATCAAGTGAAATAAGCTGGGAGAGGGAACGAATCATAGAAGCAGCGGGATGTTTTGAACAGTGTGGTAGGAAGCTTAATCTCTTCTTATCTGTTATCATAATTATTAGGCCTGATGGAGTGTTTTGTTTACACGTTGTTGCTTTCGTATTCTCGATGATGGTGATGAGGGGGTGGTGAGGGGGAGGGGAGATGAGGGGACAGGGGGATGAGGGGGGTAGTGAGGGGGGGTGAGGGAGAGGGGGAAGTGAGGGGGGAGGTGAGAAGGTGGTGAGGGGGGGTGGTTTGGGTAATGAGGCGCTGATGAGGGATAATGAGGTGGTGATGAGGGTGATGAAGCAGAATGAGGGGAATGGTCAGGAAAATAACGAGGCAGTAATTTTCCTCACCAAATGTAACACCATCATTTACTTCCACCTCACACCATCACCTAAACTCTTTTTTCCAATTATCTAAAACATAGCAACAGTAATCACACGTGTACGGTATCAGGCGACAGATGTTGTGGCTGGCTGGGCAATTTCCGGGATGGTCGTGTGGTGGTCGTCGTCGGGGTGGTGGTCGTGTGGTGGTCGTCGTCGGGGTGGTGGTCGTCGTCGGGGTGGTGGTCGCGGTGGCTGCCGTCGGGGTGGTGGTCGTGTGGTGGTCGTCGGGGGTGGTAATACGTGGTGGTCGTCGTCGGGGTGATGGTCGTGTGGTGGTTGTCGGGGTGGTGGTCGTGTGGTGGTCGTCGGGGTGGTGGTCGTGTGGTGGTGGTCGTTGGGGTGGTCGTAGTACTTGCCTCCCTCCCTCAACATCAACCACACACACACACAACACCCGGAAGTGAAGGCACCAATTCTATCTTTCCTTACTGGTGTTTAAATATGTATTAAACCCTTTCTTTAGAGTTAGTTAATACAGTTGGGTTAAAAAAAAAAGGCGCCAGGAATCTTTGAATTTAAATGTGTTACGTTAAATTGAAATCAGAAACAAAGTAACATGATAAATTGAAATCAGAAACAAAGTAACATGATAAATTGAAATCAGAATAACAACAAAAACACTTCCTCTTGTAGTATAAAAACCAACCATTCAATCACCTCAATAACAGTATACGGTGATTGTAAGCTGTATATAGCGTAAGTTTTTATAACGCTTCATCGCTTTACGTTGGTTATTGTAGGTGGATTCCTGCTAGAACTGGGGGGAGGGGAGGGGTGAGGGAGAGGGTGGGGAGAGGGGAGGGGTGAGGGAGAGGGTGGGGGTGAGGGGAGGGGTGAGGGAGAAGGTGGGGGTGAGGAGGGGGAAGTGAGGAACGTCTCGACACACTGGAGATGATAAAAATAATAATGGCTGCCCCTCGTGCAAGAGGATGGCCGGCCCAAGGGCCATCTAGGCGTGAATTTGTTTAAGGTGTAGAAGCTGTCGCCAACACAACAACCACACCCTGAGTTAACGAGATGCACGACTCAGTGTCAAGGAATAGTCCGAGAAGACCAGAAAACTCGCCTAACCATTACCCCGGAACACCATCCGCAAAACGATTAACATCCAGGACCCCAATTACTGCTGGGTAGACAGAGGCGAATGGAGAAAAGAAACTTGTCTATAGTTTCACACTGCCCGGGGATCGAACCCGAGTCCGTTCGCTTGCGAGGTGAGCATGCTGACCATTACACCACAGGTCGCCTTCTTGAGATGATAACTAGCAACACACACACACACACACACACACACACACACACACTCGGGTCAGGGGTCTTAACCCACACTAGGGCTTATCGTTCCTATTTATTCAACCGGAAGTTAAAAAAAATTGGGTCACTGCTGCGGAGCTTATAGTGACGTACATGACCTCTGTACAGTGTGTGAGTGTGTGTGTGTGTGTGTGTGTGTGTAATAATAATAATAATAATAATAATTAACGGTTTATTGAAAGAGCTTGGCAGCCAGAAGGCTGAAAATATACAGTTACATATTTGGGGAATGGGTTACGAATTACAAATAATATACAAGTGACATAAGTGACACAAATAAGACATATAGTAACTTAGATGGGGATCAGCTCAAAATACAGTTCATTTCAACATAGTGACAGTGTAGGGAGCAGTGTTTACTGGGAGTGAATACACACTGTACAGTGTGGGTGTGTGTGTGTGTGTGCGCATGACCTCTGTACAGTGTGTGTGTGTGTGTGTGTGTGTGTGTGTGTGTGTGTGTGTGTGTGTGCTCTGTACAGTGTGGGTGTGCATGACCTCTGTACAGAGTGTGTGTGTGTGTGGGTGTGCATGACCTCTGTACAGTGTGGGTGTGCATGACCTCTCTGGTGTACACACGGCCCTGCACAAGACCACTTACTTTTATACAATGTTTCATCCTTTTTATGTAGTATTTACAATCTACATCATTACACTGACTTACTGTTTACTAAGCTCCGTCCTCTTGTACCTGAGTAAACACTAAACTCAAACTCCTAATATTACAACGTCGCCTCACAGATACAACATGTCTATGATAAACTTTTCTCATTTAGTTAATATGAACAGAATTTTTTCGGTATAGTTTTAATGCAAACTCACACACTTTGTTTACCGTGTATTAATTAAAGCCGGCAGTAGTGTAGATCACCTGTGTTTGTTGTGCACCTGACGTGACTATCTGGGCCCACTGGTGTGTTAGGTTAAGTTAGGTTAGGTTAGGCCCGACAATGTAGATGCAGCAGACTAGATATCAAGACTTCGGTAAGCAAGAAGACAACGTAGCCGACACTGAACCAAACCACCATCATTTCTCCAACTGAAAAAATAGGCACCAATTCACAGCTGGGTGGAACAGGGGCGCCCGGGATACACCAGTGTGACCCTTACCTCTTGGCCGCCACACTCCGACGAACAAACTATTCTAAAATGGCCGCTCTGTCTGTGTATGTGTGTATCTGGGTGAATTATTTCATATTTAACACGTGATTCCTTTTATGTTCTCAACTCTACAGGGGGGAACTATTGAAAGATGAGAGGTGGTGGTAGTGGTGGGGTGGTAGTGGTGGTGGCAGGGCTAGTGGTGTGGTGGTAGTAGGGGGTGGTGGTAGTGGTGGTGGTAGTGGGGGTAGTGAGGGTGGTAGTGGTGGTGGTGGTGGGGGGTAGTGAGGTGGTAGTGGTGGTGGTGGTAGTAGTGGGGGTAGTGGGGGTGGTGGTAGTGGGGGTGGTAGTGGTGGTGGTAGTGGTGGTAGTCATCAATTAAACTACGCATTCAAAGACCAATACCCACAATGCATCTTCCTCACCTGCGTGTTTTTAGTTATCAATAAACCTTAGCGACAACGAGCATAAGATAACTTTTAAAATATTAACCATTGACGGACACTTGACACCATTAACAACACCATTAACCACACCATTAACCATAAGCAATTCATTATTTACACAGTTTCAGCGTGATAGAGGTGGCGAAAATGGGATATTTATTAGCAAGAAAATATATCGCAGTCTAGACTCATTCCGGTACTAAATGTCGGTCGCTTTTTTTCAAGTTAAATATACAGGTACTTTATGTTATGTCATGTTATCTTATATTGTTGTTATGTTATGTTATGTTATGTTATATTAAATATTCACGTCCAGAACTATATGACCTAGTAAACGATGCTTAATAACCCTGGTACTACACGAACAACAATTAAAAATAAACAAAAAATAACACTAAAAACAGAACCCGGGTATAAAATAAAATAAACAAAAGTAAAAGTACAACTATAAATAACAATAAATTCTACTATAATAACACGCCATTACAAAAAAAAAAACAAAGAAACGCGCGGGTAAATGAGTTGGTGTACAAGAGAGCTGGTACAAATATTTCACAGGGACTGGAGGCCAACCACTGACGCTTCCTCTCATCAATAATATAAACAACTATGACGTCACAGCCCCCAGAGAAATAAAGAGATAAAATTTTAACCATTGGAATCGTGTGTGTGTACTCTCTCTCTCTCTCTCTCTCTCTCTCTCTCTCCATTAGTTAGTAGAATCTGTTACTGTCAGGTTGGGTTAGGTTAAGTTATTATTATTATTATTATTATTATTATTATTAGGGGAAGGTTATGTTAGGAAGGTGTTAAGGGGGATATGACAAGTGTGTATTGATCTAAGAAGTGACCACCTGCACCTCTCTCACCTGGCCACCTGCACCTCCCTCACCTGGCCACCTGCACCTCCCTCACCTGGCCACTACCACCTCCCTCACCTGGCCACCACCACCACCCTCACCTTCACTAAAATGGGCTGTCCCGTTACTTGCCGCTACAGACTACGGTTGTGCAATACCTGTACATAAGTTGACGCCACGGACACTACCGCACCACGGACACTGCCACTCATACTATGCTACGGACACTACCACCACCACCACCACCACCAGGAGTCAATATGTCCATTAATTTTTAACTCTGTCTCTCTCTATCATGTCGGACGATCTATCTGGCTCGTGTGTGTGTGTGTGTCAGTCTGTCAAACTTTAATCCTGTGTGTGTCTCAGTCTGTCAAACTTTAATCCTGTGTGTGTCTCAGTCTGTCAAACTCTACCATCATTCAACTCCTTTAATTCCACCTTCAACAGTCGAGGAGAGTCATTTGTATAAGTAACATAATTCTATAAGTAACACAACCTTTTCTGGGAGGCGTTTGTCATTTGTTTCTCTTATTGATTGTCATTTGTTTATCTTAATGTAAACAAACATCAGGACCAGTAGTGATTGATTAGACACCGAATACAGGGAGCGGTTATGGGTAGGTGGGAGGGAGGGGGAGAGGGAGGGGGAGTGAGAGAGGGAGGGGAAGGGAAAGGGAGGAGATCGAGGAGTTGTGTTGAGGCTCCCTACCTCTCCCTTCTCTTCCCCCTCCCATCACATCGCCCTTTCCCCCCATCCATCTTCCCGAGGTCCATGTACGCGTAAACTGAACGTAATGGTGAGAAACACACATACACACCGAACCAACCCTCCCAACCCCACCCCTTACAAACCAACCCACCCAACCCACCCCCTTTCAAACCAGCCCACCCACGAACACCTGTACAACGCTCGGGGATACAAAGCACACTTGTATAAAAATCAGACCAATAACACCTGCATGTCACCCAACACCTGCACGTCACCCAACACCTGCATGTCACCCAACACCTGCATGTCACCCAACACACGTACACCACACCTACACCACACTACACCCACACCACACCCACACGTCGTCGACCACACCCAAGATGATTTCCTCAACCTTCCCCTTTAAATGCTGTTTATCCCGGAAGTGACGTCAAGAGCTTGGCCACCGACACTTCCGGCCCGCCTGGTGTGTATGACGGAACCTAAGTCTAACTCCTGATGATTCCCACCCCTCTACCCCCCACTCACCCCTCTACCCCCACTCACCCCTCTACCCCCCACCCCACAGTGTGTAACGGAGCTGTGGCGTGACTTACACCTTCGGAGTACGCCTGTTATCCCTTGTCACACCCCGACCCCCGACCACCGACTGAATGTAACGTTATGTAACACACCGAGCGAATTTAACGTAATGTAACACCGACAGAATGTAACGTAATGTAATGTAACACCAAATGTAACGTAATGTAACACACCTCCGCCATTACCAGCTTCACCCCCCCTTCGCTATCACCACCACTACTATCACCACCACCACCACTACTATCACCACCACCACCACTACTATCACCACCACCACCACTACTATCACCACCACCACCACTACTACCACCACCACCATGGCCAAATTACTCTAGTCAGCTGTCACTAATAAAGTAATTTTTCGTTATGTATGTATGTATGTATGTATGTATGTATGTATGTATGTATGTATGTATGTATGTGTAGACTTAATAACGTGCCCAAGAGCCCTGCAGGTGTGTCGGGGCAGATACACCTGACTTCAACACACCTGAAGAAACAAGAAAATATTTACCAGGTTCCCCAGTGACTATAAACAAATAAATAAACAAATAAATAAATAAATAAATTAGACTAATTTTCCTCCCAATTGAAATTATAAAAATATAACACGAAAAAAAATCTCTGAAATTCCTGAAAAAAATGAAACTTGAAATAAACTAAAGGAATAAAAAATAAAAATAAAAATACCATAATTGTTGAAAAAAATAAATGACTTCATTCCAAACTGAAGTGATGGAAATGATAGAAATTTCCCTCCGTGGTGGTTAAAATAGATGAAGTGGAAATAGAACGAGTTATTGAACGAGTTATAAAATAGAACGAGTTATTGAACGAGTTATGAAATAGAACGAGTTATTGAACGAGTTATGTACTCGCATGGGGCCTAGTATATGGAGGGGCGAGAGGGGGAGGAAGGGAAGAATAAGGAGGATGGAAGGGAGGGAGATGAGGCAGGGTGGGGGTGAAGGGAGGGAAGAAGGGAAGAGGAGGAGACGGGAGAGTGGGGAGGAGGGGGATCTGTTTATTACGCTATGTATACTTTATTTATACAGTTGAAGTGTGTATAATGTATATCTTGTATTAGTGTATAAGGATAATGTTAGAGTTTGAGTATGATGACAAAATTTCTTGAGTATGATGAGTTTGTTCCTTGAGTATGATGATTTAATTTCTTGAGTATGATGATTTAATTTCTTGAGTATGATGATTTAATTTCTTAAGTGTGATGACTAAATTCCTTGGGTATAATGATTTAATTCTTTGAATACGGTGACTTAAGGGGTTAACTCATCATACTCAAGGGATTAAGTCATCATACTTAAGGAAGTTACGTCAACACATTCGTATGCAATGACTTAACCCCTTGAATACAATGACTTAACCCCTTGAATACAATGACTTAACCCCTTGAATACAATGACAACCACTTGAATACAATAACTTGCTTAATACAATGACTTAACCCCTTTTAAAACCATGTCATCGTACTCGAGAGGTTAATCAGAGTACAAATATACCACAATAACTTACATGAACCCCCCAAAAAAAGAGTCCATGTACTCTATATCATAATTATACTATTCTATAATGACAGTTTAAGTAGATAATTATTAATACAACACACGGATATAGACGATGACAAATGTAAATAAACGGTAAGCGATAAACAGATATGGTCTCGTGGGTGGGTGGGTGGGTGGGTGGGTGGGTGGGTCTTGCTTCTTAAATTACCAGTGAGGGAACAATAAACAATAGAGTCTTAGGGTAGTTTTCTCACCATTGACGCCACCGGCCATTGTAAGGTGAATCAGTTGGGAATTAAAGTAGGCATGTGAGAGGTTCCTGTGTGGGGGGGAGGTGGTGGTGGTCTGGCGGATGGGGACGTGGCCTTGGATTTTCAGGCTCCAGGATCGATCCCCCAACGAAGGCGGGTATATTCTCTCTGTCTCTCTCTCTCTCTCTCTGTCTCTCTCTCTCTCTCTCTCACTCGGGGAAGGAACCAAACACCCACGCCTCACTCACCAGGGCGTGGACACCAGCAGCAGGCCAAGTCGAGATGTGTTTAGGTTAGGTTAGGTTAGGTTAGGTTAGGTTAGGATATGTTAGGTTAGATTACGTTAGGTTAGGATAGGTTAGATAAGGTTAGATTACGTTAGGTTAGGATAGGTTAGATTAGGTTAGATTACGTTGGGTTAGGATAGGTTAGATAAGGTTAGATTACGTTAGGTTAGGATAGGTTAGGTCCTTCTGTCTTAATATTCCTCAGGTTTTCATTAATTTCTTCGTTATTCGTCGAGAAACTAGGCACTAAGCGTCGACAAGGGGAGGAGGAGGGAGGGAAGTGAGAGAACTGTCACCCTAGCTACCACTACCAGAGACAAGGGTTGGGAGGTATACAGGGAGATGGCTGGCTGGCTGGCTGACTGGCTGGCTGGCTGGCTGACTGGCTGGCTGGCTGGCTGGCTGCTGGCTGTTCTGTATCACTCAACAACAACCACAAACGACAGACACAAGAAGAATGGAAGACTAAAATAAAATAATAAATATAGGTAAAGGAAACAGAAGGAAAAAATGATCGGAATACAGGTAATAACACACACACACACACACACACACACACACACACACACGAAGGTAACTCCTATTTACTCCAAAACGAGAAATGGAGGGAGGAAGGGGGAGAAATTGAGAGAGAGAGAGAGAGAAGGAGAGATTCTGGCGGTCAACACACCAGATGGTCACCGCAGCTCCTCCTCCCCGGTCCACCTCACCCACGATCGGTCCACCACACCCACTATCCCGGTCACCCACTATCCCGGTCCACCACCCCCAGTCCAGTCCACCCACCCACTATCCCAGGTCCACCACACCCACAATCCCGGTCCACCACACCCACCTATCCCCGGTCCACCACACCTATCAGTCCACCACCCACTATCCCGGTCCACCACACCCCACGTCCCACGGTCCACCACACCCACTATCCCGGTCCCACCCACTATCGGTCCAAGGAGACAGCCAAACAGCACGGTTCATTTACACTCACGCTTCCCAACCATTTTTTGTTTAACCGTCACTTTCCGCCATCTTTCTCGTTGTGACAGACGGACAGGTACTCGTTGGCCTTAAGCCTTGTCTGTCTGTGTCTGTCTGTCTGTCAGTCTTACAGTGTATAAAAGAAAGGTTAATATAATAAACTTTAATGGATCATGTGAAGATTAGGCACCCCATCTTATTTCACCTTGGCCCCTAACCTAATCTAACCTAACACTAACCAAATCTACACTAACCTAATCAATTCAATTTAATCCCTCAGGTAAAATAAGCTGAGGGGGGTTAATCTTTAGGTGATCGTATTTATATATTCATTAGGAGACAAATTCGTCGCCAGCCTTCCCAAATCCATGAACGCCATGACGTCAGCATCAGTATGTAAACACTCCCAATCAAAACACAGGAAAAACAGACGTCCTAAGTATTTATTTGTGGTGTTTTATATGTTTTTTTGTGTGTTTTTTGTGTTTTCTTTAGCGTAAATAAGACAGATTTATTAAAGTGCAAATATATACGTTAAAATAATGTATAGTGTTTGTGGGTAGAATTTGTAATGTGGTGTTTTTCGTGCCTCTCCCTCCCACTCACTACCTTCACTCCTTTCCACTCACCCTCCCTCCACTCACCCATCGCGTCCCACCCCCCACCCTCCCATCCCACTCACCCATCGCGTCCCGCCACTCCACCTCCCCCTCACACTCACCCATCGTCCCACCCACCCACCTCCCATCCCACTCACCCCTTCCGCGTCCCACCCCTCACCCCTCCCCTCCCACTCCCTCCCTTCGCGTCCCACCTCCCTCCCTCCCATACCCATCGCGTCCCACCCCTCACCCTCCTCCCTCACCCCCCACCCACCCCTCCCCTCCCTCATCCTTCCCTCCTCACCCTTCCCTCCCTACCCTCCTCCTCCACCCCTCCCCTCCCACTCACCATAGCTCTGCCCTACTTAACCTCCTCGTTTGTTTACATTAGCCTGGGGAAGGAGGCGTCTTAGACCTAGTTTGTCTCAGTGGCAGACTAGAACACGGGTGTCATTTACTCACACACAAACCACCCACCGCGCCTTCCCTCCCTCACGCAAGCTAGTGTGTGTGTGCGTGTCCTTGTTGTCACGCTACCCTCTCTGCCTCTCTCTTAGCATTCTCACACCCACCCAACCCACCTACCCACCTAACCCACCTAACCCACCACTGTCTCTTCCACCCATTTATCAACCCCCTTCACAAACACACACACACACACATACACACACACACACACACACACACACACATACACACACACACACACATACACACACACACACACACACACACACACAAACAAACACAAACAAAAACATACCTGATTGTAACTGTTCTGTATGTGGGACAGTTTGCTATACAAGTAAACAATAGTGATGTGGTATATTCATTGTTTATATCCTCCCATGTGTACCCTAATTGTATGCCCCCAGCATGTGTACTAGCATGTACCAGCATGTGCCCTAGCATGTGTACTTTTATAACGGACTATACTCCCATATTGGTCCGTTAAATAAACCTCTATATAACGGACTATACTCCCATATTGGTCCGTTAAATAAACCTCTATATAACGGACTATACTCCCATATTGGTCCGCTAAATACACCTCCATATAACGGACTCTACTCCCATATTGGTCCGTTAAACAGAGATATATCACCGTATAACATTAGAGCCATCAAAACAAGTACTGTACACGTGAGGGAAGAGACTAGTACTAGAGTTCAATTGTAATAAATGACGGTATGCCCTACACACACATGGCGACACAGCTCCCTAGTTGGCTATTTTTTTTAGCTCCACTTATTGTA
>NW_024720773.1:6378742-6396242 GCF_018991925.1 Homarus americanus | reverse complement strand
GCGAGGCCAGGGTGGAGGGGCGGCTGTCATATCAAGTTCATACTATATCCCCACTTGTGCCCAGGATTCACAAGGGCCAATATGGTAAGACTAGTGTGTGTTGTAGGTTCCAGTGTGGCCCACGTGTCCGTCAAGGGCCACAGGTAGTGTGTGTGTGTGTGTGTGTGTGTGTGTGTGTGTGTGTGTGTGTGTGTGTGTGTGTAGGTGGAGCTTCTGTCCCTCGCTCTTGAATTTTTACGAAAGGGGAGCATCTTCACACACACACAACAAAACCAACCCCACACACAACACCCTACAAACACACAACAAACAAACACAGATCCCCCCTAGCCTTCACAAGACAAACAAACCTCACTCCTCTCTCCGTAAACAACAGGACAGGTGAGAAGGTAATCTAGCCCAGGTACACATCGGTAATTACAGCGATGCACTACACCATCAGGAGATAATTTTACTGTTTATCTCTCGCTTTAACCTTGAGTACTATCTTAACCCTTGAGTACTGTCTTAACCCCTTGAGGTAAACCCTTGGTACTGTCTTAACCCTTGAGTACTGTCTTAACTTGAGTACTGTCTTAACCCTTGAGTACTGTCTTAACCTTGAGTACTGTCTTAACCCCTTTGCTGTCTTAACCCCATAGTACTGTCTTAACCGCGCATTTACATCTTAACCCCTTGGTACTGTCTTAACCCCTTGGTACTGTCTTAACCCCTTAGTACGTCTTAACCCCTTGAGTACTGTCTAAACCCTTGAGTACTGTCTTAACCCCTTCAGTACTGTCTAAACCCCTAGAGTATCTTAACCCAGTACTGCCTTGAATAGGTATATCACCCTTGGTACTGTATCCTTGTACTCTTAACCCCTTGAGTACTATCTTAACCCTTGAGTACTGTCTTAACCCTTGAGTACTGTCTTAACCCCTTGAGTACTGTCTTAACCCCTTGAGTACTGTGTCTTGACCCTCTGAGTACTGTCTTATCCATTAGTGTTTTTAATCCATTAGTCGATTTAATCTATTGTTCTGTATGACGCCATTACTGTTTTAACCCTTGAGTACTGTCTTAACCCCTTGAGTACTGTCCTACCCAGTACTCACCCTTGAGTACTGTCTTACCCTTGATGACTGTCTTAACCCCTTCGGTACTGTCTAAACCCTTGAGTACTGTTTTAACCCCTTCAGTACTGTCAACCCTTGTGGTATGCCTGCCTTCAAACCCCTTAGTACTATCTTAACCTTGAGTACTGTCTTACCCTTGATTACTATCTTAACCCTTGAGTACTGTCTTCCCCTTGGTACTGTCTTAACCCTTGAGTACTGCTCACCCCTTGGTACTGTCTTAACCCCTCAGTACTGTCTTAACCCCTTGAGTACTGTTTAACCCTCTTGACCCTCTGAGTACTGTCTTAATCCATTGAGTACGATATTTTAATCCATTGAGTACGATGTCTTAATCTATTGAGTACTGTCTGAGCCCCTTGAGTACTGTCTTAATCTATTGAGTACTGTCTTAACCCCTTGAGTACCGTTTTAAACCCTTGAGTACTGTCTTGACCCCTTGAGTACTGTTTTAATCCACTGAGTATGATGACTTAACCCTTTGAGTACTATTTCTTAACCCACTGAGTACAATGCCTTAATACTTTGAGTACCACATTATCTATCCAGTAATTGATATAATCTCAACCCCTAGAGTACGAAAGCAAACCACTGAGTACAAAGGGTGGGTCAAATCATCGATAAGATAGTGTGTGTGTGGTGTGTGTGTGTGTGTGTGTGTGTGTGTGTGTGTGTGTGTGTGTGTGTGTGTGTGTGTGTGTGTGTGTGTGTGTGTGTGCGTGTGTGTGTGTGTGTGTTGGAAAAAGTACCACGAACATCGCTAATCTTCAGGCCAACGTATGTTAAAAAATATATACGACTGGACCAAATCTTACTGACGTCATTAAACATTTTAATAGTCCAGATCACCTGATTAGCCCCCCTGCCCTTCAATTTATTACACCTGAAGATTAACCACCCTAACGTCACCTGATGGAGATAGGTTAGGTTAGGTTTGGTTTGGTTATTTTACGTTACCTCTTGGTTAGGTTAACGTCAGGGTGGTTAATCTTCAGGTGAAATAAGGTGGGGAAGGGGCGAATCTTCAGGTGAAATAAGGTGGGGGGGCAGGGGCTAATCTTCAGGTGAAATAAGCTGTGGGCAAGGGGGGCTAATCTTCAGGTGAAATAAGCTGGGGGACAAGGAGGGTGGGTGAATATTCAGGTGAAATAAGCTGGGGGAGGGGAGGTGAATTTTCAGGTGCTCTTGTGTCCTGGAAGTTGGTTGCGTTCCTCCCTCCGACCCTCTGAAGGAACCAGATCCCACTGAATACGAGGTCCATTTTGTAAACATTACCTCCCACCCCTTTAAGACCCGGCTGTCAAGAGAGCTACGGGCGTTCATTTACGGGACAACGGGAAAACATGTTAACAGAGAGAGAGAGAGAGAGAGAGAGAGAATATCTGGAAGCGTGAGAACAACAGAAAATAGAGATGTGGCCATAATATAAAATAGAGATGTGGCCATAATAGAAAACAGAGATGTGGCCATAATAGAAAATAGAGATGTGGCCATAATAGAAAACAGATGTGGCCATAATAGAAAACAGAGATGTGGCCATAATAGAAAATGGAGATGTGGCCATAATAGAAAATGGAGATGACTTACCCTTGAGTACAATGACTTAATCCCACCAGTGAGGGAGGAGAAAGAGAGGGAGGGATAAGGAGGGAGAGAAGGGAAGAAGGGCTCAAATGCTCTCTCTCTCTCTCTCTCTCTCTCCTCTCTCCTCTCTCTCTCTCTCTCCTCTCTCTCTCTCTCTCTCTCTCTCAACCCTCTCTCTCCTCCTCACCAACAGGACACAAGAAGAGGGGGTGTTGGAGGCGTAGATTCCCCTCTCCTCCCCCCCTCCCTCACCCTCCTCCCCACCAACAGGACACAAGAAAAGGGGTGTTGGAGGGCGAATTCCCTCCTCCCCCTCCTCCCTCTCCCTCACCAACAGGACACAGGAGGGTGTTGGAGGCGTAGATTCCCCTCTCCTCCCCCCCTCCTCACCCTCTCCCTCCAACCCAGGACACAGGAGAAGGGGTGTTGAGCGTAGAGTCCCCTCTCTTCCCCCTCCCTCACCTCTCCCTCACCAACAGGACACAAGAGAAGGGTGTTGGGAGGCGTAGATTCAACAAGTATTAAATAGCTGTAACCTGATCCACTTGTCTCCTCTCAAGTCACCACCATTACTACCCTCTGATTGGCCAGTCAAGAGCTCTGATTGGGGGAGGATTATCATAGACTGTGATTAGGGGATTACCGTGAATCGTGACTGTGATTGGAGGATTATTTTGAGTAACTTGAGATTGGGTATTACCACGACTGTCTTTGAGGGGGCTACCTTGATGGTGTACTGGTTCTTATACAGAGTACTGGTCCGGTATTGAGTACTGATAGGTACAGTACACGAGTACCTAACAAGGTACAAAGGGTACTGGCACGGTTCACAGGGTACTGGCACGGTTCACAGGGTACTGGCGCAGTACACAGGGTACGGGCACGGTACACAGGGTGTGGCACGTACACAGGGTACGGGCACGGTACACAGGATACTGGCACGGTACACAGGGTACTGGCACGGTACACAGGATACTGGGGCAGTACACAGGGCTGGCACGGTACACAGGGTACTGGCACGGTACACAAGTTACTGGCACGGTACACAGGGTACTGGCACGGTACACAGGATACTGGCGCAGTACACGGGTACCTGGCACGGTCACACAGGGTACTGGCACGGTACACAGGGTACTGGCACGGTACACAGGGTACTGGCACGGTACACAGGATACTGGCACGGTACAAGGGTACTGGCACGGTACACGGGATGCCGGCGCAGTACACAGGGTACTGGCACGGTACACAGGGTACTGGCACGGTACGGGGTACTGGCACCGTACACAGGGGTACTGGCACGGTACACAAGGATACTGGCACGGTACACAGGGTACTGGCACGGTACCAGGGATACTGGCGCAGTACACAGGGTACTGGCACGGTACACAGGGTACTGGCACGGTACAGGGGTACTGGCACGGTACCGGGGTACTGGCACGGAACACAGGATACTGGCACGGTACACAGGGGTACTGGCACGGTACCTGGGATACTGGCGCAGTACACAGGGTACTGGCACGGTACACAGGGTACTGGCACGGTACACAGGGTACTGGCACGATTATACAGGGTACTGGCACGGTACACAGGATACTGGCACGGTACACAGGGTACTGGCACGGTACACGGGATACTGGCGGTACACAGGTGCTGGCACAGTGCACCAGGGGTACTGGCACGGTACACAGGGTACGGGCACGGTACACAGGGGTGCTGGCACGGTACACAGGGTACTGGCACGGTACACAGGGTACGGGCACGGTACATGGGGTACTGGCACGGTACACAGGGTACTGGCACGGTACACAGGTACTGGCACGGTACTGGGTACGGGCATACACAGGGTACTGGCACGGTCACACAGGGTACGGGCACGGTACAGGGTACTGGCGCAGTACACAGGGTACTGGCACGGTACACAGGGTACGGGCACGGTACCGGGATACTGGCACGGTACACAGGGTACTGGCACGGTACACAGGATACTGGCACAGTACACGGGGTACTGGCACAGTACACGGGGTACGGGCACGGTACACAGGATACTGGCACGGTACACAGGGTACGGGCACGGTACACGGGTACTGGCACGGTACACGGGACGCGGCACGGTACACCGGGATACTGGCGCGGTACACGGGATACTGGCACGGTACACAGGGTACTGGCACGGTACGGGATACTGGCGCAGTACACAGGATACTGGCACGGTACACAGGGTACGGGCACGGTACACAGGATACTGGCACGGTACACAGGGTACGGGCACGGTACACAGGGGCCCGGCACATACACACAGGGTACGGGCGCGGTACACAGGGTACTGGCGCAGTACACGGTACTGGCACGGTACACAGGGTACGGGCACGGTACAGGATACTGGCACGGTCACACAGGGTACTGGCACGGTGGGATACTGGCACGGTACACAGGGTACTGGCACGGTACCGGGGTACTGGCACGGTACGCAGGGTACTGGCACGGTACACAGGTACTGGCACGGTACACAGGGGTACGGGCACGGTACACAGGGTACTGGCACGGTACCAGGGTACTGGCACATCGGTGCTGGCGCAGTCACAGGGTACGGGCACGGTACTGGGGTACTGGCACGGTACACAGGGTACTGGCACGATTACACGGGGTACTGGCACGGTACACAGGATACTGACACGGTACACAGGGTACTGGCACGGTACACAGGGTACGGGCACGGTACACAGGGTACTGGCACAGTACACAGGGTACTGGCGCAGTACACAGGGTACGGGCACATGGGAGTACTGGCACGGTACACAGGGTACGGGCACGGTACACAGGGTACTGGCACGATACCAGGGGTACTGGCACGGTACAGGGGTACGGGCACGGTACACAGGGTACTGGCACGGTACACAGGATACTGGCACGACACAGGTACTGGCGCAGTACACGGGTACTGGCACGGTACACGGGGTACTGGCACGGTACACAGGTGCGGGCACGGTACACAGGGAGCCTGGCACGGTACACAGGGTACTGGCACGGTACACAGGGTACTGGCGTACCTGGGGTACTGGCACGTACACGGTACGGGCACGGTACACAGGGGTGTGGCGCAGTGCCACAGGATACTGGCACGGTACACAGGGTGCTGGCACGGTGCAAGGTGCGGGCACGGTACACAGGTATTGGCGCATACACAGGACGCACTACCGGGGGCTGGCACGGTACAGGATACGGCACGGTACACAGGGTGCTGGCACAGTACAGGGGTGCTGGGCACGGCACAGGGTGCCGGCACGGTACAAGGTACTGGCACGGTACACAGGGTACTGGCACATACGGGTACTGGCACGGTACACAGGGGTACTGGCACGACAGGGGTACTGGCACGGTACCAGGGTACTGGCACGATTCTGGGGTATTGGCGCAGTACGGGATACTGGCGCGGTACAAGGTACTGCAGGAACGGGTCTGGCACGGTACACAGGGTACTGGCACGGTACAGGGTACTGGCACGATTCACAGGGGGCGCAGTACACAGGATACTGGCACGGTACACAGGGTACTAGCACGGTACACAGGGTGCGGACACGATACAGGGGTACGGGCACGGTACAGGGTACAAGCACGTACACAGGGTACGGGCACGGTACGGGAATGCGGCACGGTACACAGGGTACTAGCACGGTGCTGCACGACAGGGTACTGGCACGGCACCGGGATACGGTACAGTACACAGGGTACAAGCACATACAGGGTACTGGCACAGTACACAGGTGCAGGCACAGTACATAAGTACAGAACTGCACCTTACACTGGGTACCAGGCACAGCACCTAGATATGGGCACAGTACACAAGGTACAGACACAGTACGGGTGCGGGCACAGTACAGGGTACTGGCACGGTACACAGGGTATGGGCACGGTACACAGATACTGGGCACGGTACACAAAGTACGGGCACGGTACACAGGGTACAGGCACAGTACACAAAAGTACGGGCACAGTACACAGGCACGGGCACAGTACACAAGATACGGCACGGTACACAGGATGCAGGCACATACCAGGCTACGGGCACAGTACACAGAATGCAGGCACAGTACACAAAAGGCACGGGCACGGTACACAGGGTACGGCACAGTGCAAAGGTGGGCACAGTACAGAGTGCTGGCACAGACACAGGGCACAGGCACAATACACAGAATACTACACGTACACAGGTACGGGCACAACACACAAAGGCACAGCACAAAGGGCACCATACACACAAGATACAGAACACAGAACCTGAAAGTACAGGCACAGTACAGGATTGGGCACAGTACCAAAGTACAGGCACAGTACACAAAAAACGACATTACACAGGGCACACACATTACACAAATACAGGCACATTACACAAAGAACAGACACAATACACAAATTACAGGCACATTACACAGACTGGGCACAGACACCTAATACCGGCACAGTACACAGGGCACGGGCACAGTACCAACAGACCAACACCAGGCACAGGCAGAACACAAACCGGGCACAGTACCAGGACACGGGCACATTACACAAGATCACGGACACAGTACACAGAGTACAGCACAGTACACAAGGTACATGCACATTACACAAGGGCACAGTACACAAAAAACAGGCAAAGTACACAGGGGCCTGGGCACATTACCTAGGTACAGGCACAGTACACAAAAGTACAGCACTGTACACAAGAATACAGCACTTTACACAAATTACGGGCACAGTACAAAAGCACAGGCACTTTACACAGGGCACAGGCACGATACACACAAGATCAGACACACACAAGGTACAGACACAGTACACAGAATTACGGGCACAATACACAAGGGCGGGCACAATTACACAGACCAGACACAAAAACAAAATCACGACTCGATCACACGGGATACTGGCACGGTACACAGGTACGGCACGGTACAAGGTACGGGCACGATACACAGGATACCGGGCACGGTACACAACAGGACACAGGCACGGTACACAAAACACAGCACGGTACACAAGGTACGGGCACCGTTCACAGGGCCTAGGGCACGGTACACAAGGTGGGCACGATACAGAACACGGACAGTACACAAGGTGGGCACGATACACAGGATCTGGGCACGGTACACAGGTACAGGCACGATTACAAGAGTACGGGCACATTACACAGGTACAGGCACGACACAAGGCGCACAGGCACAGTACAGTGCACGTACAGGATACGGGCACGGTACACAAGGTACTGGCTGGTACACAAGGTACTGGCACGGTACACAGGGTACTGGCACGGTACACAGGGTACAGGCACGGTACACAAGATACGGACCTGATACACAGGTACTGGCAGTACACAGGTACGGAGCACGGTACACAGGGTACGGGCACGGTACACACAGGGTACGGACGATACCAGGGTACGGCACGTACAGGTGCGGCACAGTCACAGGGCACGGGCACAGTGCCGAAGATGGACACGGTACACAGGGTACAGGCACAGTACACAAGTGCGACGCAGTACACAGGGTACTGGCACGGTACACAGGGCACCGGACACGGTACACAGAGTGCGGGCACGGTACACAGGGGTACAGACTGCAGTACACAAAGTACAGGGCACGGTACACAGGAGTACAGGCACGGTACACAGAATGCGGGCCGGATACCCAGATACGGGCACGGTACAGGGTACTGGCACGGTACACAGGGGTAGGGCACGTTACCAGGGTGGGCACGTACACAGGGTACAGCACGGTACACATACGGGCACGGTACACAAGGTGCACGCAGTATACAGAACTGGGCAGTACACAGGGTACTGGCGCGGTACCAGATACTGGCACGGTACACAGGGTACTAGCATGCAGCTACACAGGGTACGGGCACGGTACACAGGGTACGGGCACGGTATACAGGGTACTGGCATGGTACACAGGGTACTGGCGCACACAGGATGCTGGCACGGTACACAGGGTACCAGCACGGCACACGGGTACGGGCACGTACACAGGGTACTGGCACGGTACACAGGGTACTGGCACGGCACACACAGGGTACGGGCACGGTACACAGGGTACCAGCACGGCACACAGGGTACGGGCACAGTGGCACAGGGTACGGACACGGTACGGTGGTACCAGCACGGTACACAGGGTACGGGCACGGTACACAGGGTACCAGGGCACGGCACACAGGGTACCAGCACGGTACACACAGGGTACGGGCACAGCACACAGGGTACCAGCACGGCACACAGGGTACGGGTACAGGCACACAGGGTACCAGCACGGTACACAGTGGCACTAGCACGGCACACAGGGTACGGGTACAGTACACAAAGGCCCGGGCACGGCACACAGGGTACGGCAGGTACACAGGGTAATTCACGCGTACACAGGGTACTAGCACGGCACACAGGGTACGGGCACGGCACACAGGGTACCAGCACGGTACACAGGGTACTAGCACGGTACACAGGGTACGGGTACAGTACACAGGGTACGGGCACGGTACACAAGGTACGGGTACAGTACACAGGGTACTGGCACGGTACACAGGATACCGGCACGGTACACAGGGTACGGGCACGGCACACAGGGTACTGGCACGGTACACAGGGTACGGGCACGGAACACAGGGTACGGGCACGGTACACAGGGTACGGCATGGCACACGGGTACTGGCACAGCACACAGGATACCGGCACGGCACACAGGCACCAGCACGGCACACAGGGTACGGGCACGGTACACAGGGTACCGGCACGGTACACAGGGTACGGGCACGGTACACAGGGTACGGGCACGGTACACAGGGTACGAGCACGGCACAGGGTACGGGCACAGTACACAGGGTACGGACACGGTACACAGGTACTAGCACGGCACAGGGTACGGGCACGGTACACAGGGTACCAGCACGGCACACAGGGTACGGCACGGTACACAGGGTACGGGCAGGCAGCACAGGTACGGACTGGCAATAATAGGGTACGGGCACGATACACAGGGTACTGGCACGGGTAACAGTACAGCACACAGGGTACGGGCACGGTACACAGGGTACTAGCACGGCACAGGGTACGGGCACGACACACAGGGTACTGGCACGGCACAGGGTACGGGCACAGCAATACGGGTACGGGCACGGTACACAGGGTACGGGCACGGCACACAGGGTACCGGCACAGCACACAGGGTACTGGCACAGCACACAGGGTACGGGCACGGCACACAAGGTACGGGCACGGCACACAGGGTACGGGCACGGTACACAGGGTACGGGCACGGTACACAAGGTACGGGCACGGTACATAAGGTACGGGCACGGTACACAGGGCACGGGCCTGCCAATTAAGCCACATGCACGCAGTTCACACCATGCAGTTGTACAGAAATATTCTATAAAAAATATACCAATAATCACAAGTGTGAAGAGCGGCGCCCAGACCCGTGTGGAGGACAGCTGTCTGGACCCGCGGCGCCCAGACCCGTGTGGTACAGCTGTTGGACCCGCGGCGCCTGCACCTGCGGCGCCCAGACCCCGTGTGGTACAGCTGTCTGGACCCGCGGCGCCCTGACCCGTGTGGTACAGACGTCTGGACCCGCGGCGCCCAGACCCGTGGTAGCTGTCTGGACCCGCGGCGCCCAGACCTGTGGTACAGCTGTCTGGACCCGCGGCGCCCAGACCTGTGTGGTACGCTGTCTGGACCCGTGGCGCCCAGACCCGTGGTACAGCTGTCTGGACCCGCGGCGCCCAGACCCGAGGGTACAGCTGTCTGACCCACGGCGCCCAGACCCGTGTGGGAGTACAGCTGTCTGACCCGCGGCGCCCAGACCCGTGTGGTGCAGCTGTCTGGACCCGCGGCGCCCAGACCCGTGTGGTACAGCTGTCTGGACCCGCGGCGCCCAGACCCGTGTGGTACAGCTGTCTGGACCCGCGGCGCCCAGACCCGTTGGCAGCTGTCTGGACCCGCGGCGCCCAGACCCGTGTGGTACAGCTGTCTGGACCCGCGGCGCCCGATGACCCGTGTGGTACAGCTGTCTGGACCCGCGGAGCCCAGACCTGTGTGGAGACAGCTGTCTGGACCCGTGAGCCCAGACCCGTGTGGTACAGCTGTCTGGACCCGCGGCGCCCAGACCGTGTGGTACAGCTGTCTGGACCCGCGGCGCCCAGACCCTGTGTGGTACAGTTGTCTGGACCCGCAGCGCCCAGACCGAGTGGTACAGCTGTCTGGACCCGCGGCGCCCAGACCCGTGTGGGACAGCTGTCTGACCCGTGGAGCCCAGACCCATGTGGTACAGCTGTCTGACCCGTGGAGCCCAGACCCGTGTGTGGCTGGAGTTGTCTGGACCCGCGGCGCCCAGACCTGTGTGGTACAGCTGTCTGGACCCGCGGCGCCCAGACCCGTGTGGTACAGCTGTCTGGACCCGCGGCGCCCAGACCCGTGTGGTACAGCTGTCTGGACCCGCGGCGCCCAGACCCGTGTGGTACAGCTGTCTGGACCCGCGGCGCCCAGACCCGTGTGGTACAGCTGTCTGGACCCGCGGCGCCCAGACCCGTGCAGGACAGCTGTCTGGACCCGCGGCGCCCAGACCCGTGGTACAGCTGTCTGGACCCGCGGCGCCCAGACCCGTGTGGTACAGCTGTCTGGACCCGCGGCGCCCAGAGACCCGTGGTACAGCTGTTCGACCCGCGGCGCCCAGACCGTGTGGTACAGCTGTCTGGACCCGCGGCGCCCACACCCGTGTGGTACAGCTGCTGTTCAACACTTTATTAACAGTAACCTGTTAACGTTATGACAGTACTGTACCACATACACCAACACTGTCTCTCACTCGTCATCATGCCCAATTATGTCCACCACACGTGTCCTGGTTCCCCCACACCCATCCTAATGCCACCACACCTGTCCTGGTGCCCACCACACCGTCCTGGTGCTCATCACACCTCTATCCTGATGCCCACCACACCTCTTCTGGTGCCCACCACCTGTCCTGGTTCACTCACACCTGTCTTGATGCCCACCACACCTGTCTTGATGCCCACCACACCTGTCTTGATGCCCACCACACCTGTTCTGGTGCCCACCACACCTGTTCTGATGCCCAACACACCTGTCGTCATGTACTCCAGCACTGCCCT
Organism: Homarus americanus; assembly: GCF_018991925.1. NCBI lineage: Eukaryota > Metazoa > Arthropoda > Malacostraca > Decapoda > Nephropidae > Homarus > Homarus americanus. The sequence continues at coordinate 6,384,393 of NW_024720773.1, read as the reverse complement.
GGCCTCGTACTATACCTCTGGCCTGGCACCATCACCTTCACTACACCAGCGACCTCCTCCCTCTCTCATCAGTACATCTCATCTTAAACAATTATAACCCAACTTAACATTACTGATCAGGAGAGGACCATGGTGCTGAATATAACATGATAACAGGTAGAACACAGGTATATTTGATCATGTGTAATACAACATAAAAGGTTAATAACAGGTAGAATAATGTTTGGTCAGGTGTAATAAAACATACGTTCAATCTGTATTATTAATGGTTTATCAAGACATTAATGAGGCTCGGTAAGTGTGTGAGACCTTAATGTGTAGTGGTCATGCTGCCGCGGCACCTCATCTTTCCTCTGGCCAATGGTCTTCCACGGTAGGGAGGTACCTGGCGCCGCGCATGCTAAGTTCTGAGCGACCCAGGTATCCCCAGCCAATAGTAAGCCAAGACACCAGATGCCCGTACATGTCATCACACTCTTACCACCAATCACAGAGCTAGAACCACCAGAGACCCATACATGCTTCATGTCACCACCAAAAAAAACAAAGCAGAACGGCCAGATATCAGCGCATGCGCATCTTCACCAACACCAGCTGTCAGCTACTCAGAGTCGCGTCAGGACCAGATGATAATGTGGATCCATCATGGCGTTGTTCTCCTCACTTATCTCTTGCAGATTTGGTGATACTTGTAGATTTATCCACAAGTATCAACAAGAGACAGTTTAGTTACAGAACATAACATTAAGCTTCTGGTACACTGACTCACAATTTCCAAAGGTCCCCCGTTAATTTTCTCCAGGCGAGAGTAGGAGGACGCATCTAAACAGCATACTTAAGCTGCAGCACAAAGATGGCGGCCATAACAGCATACAAATTTGAACTGAGACTTTGCCTTAACTACTTTTTATTTCCTTACTTATAAAGGAAAATTAAGGTAGGACCTTTGACATTGTGGGTGAGGTTGGCGGTGCCTGCCACCATTATTTTTTCTTTAAACCAGAAATTTTGAAGTGGAATATGGAAGCACAATATCGCCACCTGACCTGACCTGACCTGACCTGACCGAGGTAAGGTTACGCGGGTATGATACTGATGGCGGCCACGGTCCTGACGACTCACACAAGACACGTTCCTCAGTACACGTTACAAACCACAAGCCTTCTATCTAACTGCCCAACTACCCGCACTACTGGTCTAACTGGTGGCGTGTTAGTGGTTGTTAGTGGTGTAGCGAGCACTAACTACCTGGAGAGGGTTAGTTAACGAGCACTACAACTGCTTGGAGTGCATCACTGACGGGTTAGTAGATAATAAGTCAACAACTGTGCTGCTGCTCAAAACTCCTACCTTTCTGATTCGGGAGTCCCTAGAAAAGTAAAACACTTATCAACATGACGTCTACACCAGCATCAAATAAGGTGGAAACAGACATAGACATATATTACATAATACATACTAAGGCATAATATAACTAAACACACAAGTATACAAGTTTAAGACATTAAATAGATTTTAATTCATTATTTAATACAAGAGGATTTATAACACTGACCCATGTTTTTTTTTTTTTTTTTACTTATTATTTGTTTTATGAGTTATATGTCTACTCTGGGATATGTCTACTACAGAAATAAGTTGTAAAAATAATAATAAACTTTGCCTCCCCTGCCAACACCTCTCTGGGTGTAGCAAAACTCAACACAGAAAATGTACATTAAACTCTTAAATATAAGGTGATCAGTTACACTTGTCTGCACACACACACACACACACACACACACATACACACACACACACACACACACACATACACACACACACACACATACACACCACACGGGAGAATTCACCGCCATGTTTTTTCTTTCCTTCCCAATATTCAATATATACCGTTTATTTACGTCAGACCGCATTAATAAATAATACCCACTACCGAACAAATGAACTAATGTGGCTAAGTGGTGTAGGAACTCACTCACAACTGGTAGACAATGGTTCGTGTTTTCTTAGTGTTACTTGTTACCGAGTCACTTCCTGCACACATCATAATCTCTGACTCAAACTCGAGGCCAGAAAATTTACTATTGCGGACCTCCTTGCGCGATCGACCCCCTCACCAAGGATCGACCCCCTCCCTACGACGACCAACCCCTTCCCCTTTCCTGTTACGATCGACCTCCTCAGGCGATCGACCCCCCTCCTTGCGCGATAGACCCTCCTTCCGCGCGATAGGCCGCCCCCCCTATAGAGACGACCAACCCCTTCCCCTTTCCCTGTACGATCGACCCCTCCTTACAAATACAGGGTGATCTCAGAAAAAAAACACAAGCAACCACAACATTACACAGATTTTCTTACAGATCCGTGAATGTATACGATTTACAGCAAAAACATTATCCTAGCTTGACCTCGTATCTCCAACAAATGAAAATAGGTTAATGTTTTGAATTCGAATAATAAAATCGATAAAGCAGTGTGTATAATGTGGTTTCTTTCTAGAGACACCCTGTATTTGCATAATCCAGGGTGGCTTCACGTGTTAACTAGCTGTAGAAAGTGAAGAGGAGGAGGAGGAAAGGAGGAGGAGGAGGAAGAGAGGAGGAGAGGAGGAGGGAGGGGGAAGAAAGAGGAGGGAGAGGGAGGAGGAGGAAGGGAGAGGACAGAAGGGAGGAGGGTCAATGTGTGTGTGTGTGGCAACGTGTTATCAACAGGAAGATAACACTATCATCCCCAGCTGCAGTCACACACAATACACCAAAATTGCTGAAGTGGAAATGTGTACTACAAATGTACTCAATAAATGTACTCAATAAATATCTCCTATCACCTTGTTTTATATAGCAAAGGGAAGACAGACATAGATAGACACAGGGAGATATATACCATATAAACAGGTAGATAGATAGATAGATACACTGTAGATAGATAGATAGATACACTGTAGATAGATAAATAAATACACAGACAAATAAATACACAGATAGAGATACACTGTAGATAAATAAATCTGTAAATAAATAGATACACTAAATAGATATAGATAAATAGATACACTGTAAATAGATAGATAGATACACTGTAGATGAAAGAAAGAATACACTGCAGATAGATAAATAAATACACTGCAGATAGATAAATAGATACACTGTAGATAGATAAAATAGACACACTGCAAATAAATAAATAAATAAATAGATACCTGTAGATAAATAGATAGATAGATACACTGCAGATAGATGAAAGATACACTGTAAATAGATAGAGTTAGGTTAGAAGTTAGGTTAATCTTTGGGGTTATAGTGATGTTTACTCAAAAGCTCAACAAACGCAGGGAAAAAAATGAGAGTACATAAGTCATAATGATAATTTCCACTAGCCACCCATAAATATTGGAAGAGCACAGGCTGCCTGAGAGGAGAGCTGAGGGGGAGGCTGGAGTGGAAAATGAGGTGGAATTAAGGGGCTGAGGTGGGTTGTGGCAGGCAGGGGGAGGTGGGTGTGAGCAAGTTGGGAGGATGGGGTGTGGCAGGAAGGAACAGCTTTTACCCACCCAAAGATTCGGATCACCTGACGATTACGGCACTAACCACTCTCTAAGAATACTCCATCTAACTACTAAAAACCTAACCCAACTTCACCAACCCTAAACTCATTCAATTCCCTTAACTTATCCCTATTTTTCCTCTCAGTCTTCTTTCACCTACCCTCTTTCTTTACTAACCTACTACCTTTTTATAATGTCTCCATTCCCCTAACACCAGCCATACTCTACACCACCATTTTATTTTTAAAATTAAATATCCTAATACATAATTAACTACCCTAGCTGTGCATTGGGTTAAACGAGCCCGCAGATCTATGGGCATTCATTGACTGTTGCTAATAGTCAATATCTCCACAGAACTGTTGTCAACACAGGCCAGTGTCTCGTTCCCCTGAGGCAAACCAAAAGCCGACCTGAGAGAGAAGGACAGTGACACCTCTCCATCCAGCTGTAACATAACTCCTGGGCTCTTAGCCTGTTCTGATAGCCTCTCTTGAGTCTAGGCAAGAAGCATCTTCTGCTGGTCCCATCACAGAGGTTGTGAACACTAGAGGATGAAGCCGCCTTCGATCAACGTTCTGAATTCTCTCCCTGTATGCCCTTATCTTGTCGTTCTCATCCTCCTGTGCAGCATCGAGAGCTAAGTTACAGTGATATCGACCATGGATAAAAATCCTGATGTCAGAAAATGCATACTGGGTCCAGAATCCTCAGCACTAGCGCCAACAGACCCAGATGATGTGTTTGAAAGTCCTATGTTGGAAATTCTCACCGTCAATGGAGGAGGTCATTCTACCCTGACACCCAGCTGATTTCTATATTTAATGTAAGATCCACTTACTTCGTCATACCTCATCCGCCATAAAGCCTTCTTGCACCCATGGCATGATCGACATCTAGGAAAGAGCCACACATGCACCGGGAGGGCAAACCTTCACTACTACTGTACCTTCTGAGCCCAGTGGCGTCTGTAAATTCTGTTTATTGAGACTGAAACCATTTTCCCTTATCGGCAACCAGTTAACAGTTCAAACCTCCACTATAGCTACTTTATTTCTTCAAAATCTCTGGTACTTGCAGCAACAGTTTCTGCAACTTATCACTTTGGCCGTGCTATCGTTCTGTCATGTGGACCTTCGAATCTTTTATTCCTTCGCTGGTATCCACCTCCCTGTTGTGTTCTTCTGAGCTATTACCTTGGTTTCGTGAGGGCTGCTGAAGCTTAACTGAGGTTTGATGTTCGGTGGCAGCATTCTCCTCTGGATTAAGGTCAATCCATTCCTCCAAGTCTCAATGGTAATTCAAGGAGTGATCTTTCTGCTGGGGTTAAGTAGGGTGTTCACTAATTTGGGAATGAAATTGACCTTTATAGCTTTTACCAGAGGTGGAGGAGGGTCGATATCAGGGATAGTCATCAGGCAGTTCCAGCGATACTTGACTCCATGGGTACACAGCGCGATGTGGCTCTGTGTTGCAATCTCAAAAAGGCTTGGTTTCTAACCTCATTCACCTTTCCCACATTTACGTACTCGGTCTTGAAGTCCGTCAAGTAGTGCAATTCTCACTTCAGGTGTCTTTGGCCATCCTTTGTTATTTGACCTCACTTCCACACTGAACACCTCCATTGCCCGTTCATAATGTTCTGTAATAACTTCCAACCTACTACTACTACTACTACTACTACTACTACTTTTTTTTTTTTTTTTTATAACGTGGCCTCAGCCTCCCCAATAGCCACACACAACACCATTATTTACCTTAATATTAAATATCCTAGCCAACATAACTATCCTATCTGTGTTAAATTAGTTGATGTCGTACATCGGCGACTCGATGACTGTAGCCTCTAATTAAATATCTGCAGCAATTGACGGAGTGGGGGAAGCACTCGTTCCCCTGAGGCAGAAACAACAAGACCAAAGAAGAGAGAAGGACAGTCGACATCTCCTTCAGGCTGTGACCCTAACTTCTAGGCTGCAACTTCTGTTAGGAGATCAGCTCCCGAGTCTAGTAAAACATCTGGCGCTTTGGGCCCATCCCACCAGAGAGTTGTGAACACCGGAGTGAAGCTGCCTTGATCATTTTGAATTCTCTCCCCTTTACA
>NW_024720773.1:6366495-6378642 GCF_018991925.1 Homarus americanus | reverse complement strand
CCAGTGCAGGCACGGTACATGGGGGTACTGGCACAGTACACAGGGTACTGGCCTGCCTGGGGTCTGGGCACGTCACAGGGTACTGGCTGCAGTACACAAGTGCAGGCACGGTACACTGGGGTACTGGCACAGTACACAGGTGCCTGGCACAGTACACAAGGCCAGGCACAGTACACAGGGTTACTGGCACATTACACAGGATGCTGGCACGGTACACAGGGGGTACTGGCACGGTACACGGGGTGCCTGGCACGGTACACAAGTGCCTGGCACGGTACACTGGTGCTGGCACGGTACACAGGGGTACTGGCACGGTACCTGGGGTACTGGCACGGTACACAGGTGCTGGCTGTTACGGGGTACTGGCACGGTGCACAGGGTGCTGGCACGGTACACAGGGGTGTGGCACAGTGCACAGGATGCTGGCACGGTACACAGGGGTACTGGCGCGGTGCAGGGTACGGGCACGGTACCGCAAGTGTTGGCGCAATTACACAGGATGCTGCTTTGGTACTGGGGTGCTGGCACGGTGCGGGATGCGGCACGGTACACAGGGGTGCTGGCACGGTACAGGGGTGCTGGCACGTGCACAAGTTACCGGCACGGTACCTGGGGTGCTGGCACGGTACACAGGGTACTGGCACGGTTACGGGGTGCTGGCACGGTACACAGGTGTTACTGGCACGTGCAGGGGTGCTGGCACGGTACACACGGGGTACTGGCACGATCAGGGGTATTGGCGCAGTACGGGATGCTGGCGCGGTACGCAGAGTTATAGCTGCGTGCACGGGTATAGCTCGATTACCTGGGGTACTGGCACGGTACAGGGTGCTGGCACGATTCACAGGGGTCGCAGTACACGGGATACTGGCACGGTACACAGGGTGCCTAGCACGGTACACAGGGGTACTGACCAGTATTCAGGGGTGCGGGCACAGTACAGGGGTACTGGCACGGTACACAGGGGTGCTGGCACGGTACGGGATTACTGGCACGGTACACAGGGGTGCTAGCACGGTACCTGGGGTGCTGGCACGGTACTGGGTGCTGGCACGGTACTGGGATACTGGTGCAGTACACAGGGTACTGGCTTTGGTACAGGGGTGCTGGCACAGTACACAGGTGCAGGCACAGTACCTAAGATGCAGGCACGTTACACTGGGTACTAGGCACAGTTACCTGAGATTCTGGGCACAGTACACAGAGGGTGCAGGCACAGTACAGGTGCAGGCACAGTACAGGAATGCTGGCACATTACACTGGGGTATGGGCACGGTACACAAGATACTGGGCACAGTACACAGAATTACGGGCACGAGATACACAGGGGTACTGGCACAGTACACAAAACCACGGGCACAGTACACAGGCACGGGCACAGTACACAAGGGTACAGGCACAGTACACAGGAATTCAGGAACAGTACCTGGAATACAGGCACAGTTCACAAGGTGCAGGCACAGTTCACAAAATGCCTGGGCACGGTACACAGGGGTACGGGCACGGTACCTAAAGGTGGGCACGGTACACAGGTGCTGGCACAGTACACAGGGCCTTGCGGCACAGTACACAGAGGATTGCTAGCACAGTACACAGGGTACCCAGGCACAGCACTGAGGTACAGGCACAGTACACAGGACACAGGCACAGTACACAAAAGATCTGTAGCTTTGGAACTGCAAGGTACAGGCACAGTACAGGAGTGGGCACAGTACTAAAGGTGCAGACACAGTACACAAAATTCTGGTACAGTACACAGGGCACAGGCACAGTGCACACAAATACAGGCACAGTACACAAGGTGCAGGCACAGTACACAAAATACAGGCACAGTACACAGGGAACTGGCAGATACCTGAATACAGGCACAGTACACAGGGACACAGGCACAGTACCTAGTTCAGGCCATTGATACCTGGGGTACAGGTGCAGTACACAAAGGTGCAGGCACAGTACACAGGGCACAGACACGATTACACAAGATCACGGGCACAAGTACACAAGGTACCAGGCACAGTACACAAGGTACAGGCACAGTACATTGGAGTGGACACAGTACACATGGTGATTACAGACACAGTACACAGGGGCCTGGGCACAGTACCTGGAGTCCTGGGCACGGTACACAAAGGTGCAGGCACAGTGCACAAGATCTCTGGTGCACGGTACACAGGGGTACGGGCACAGTACACGAGCACAGGCACAGTACACAGGGCACGGGCACAGTACCTGGGATCTGAGGCACGGTACACAAGGTACAGGGCACGGTACACAGGAGTACAGGCACAGTACACAGAAGGTACAGGGCACAGTTTACAGATGCAGACACAGTACCTAAAATCTTGAGACAGGATCACACAGGATACAGGCACGGTACACAGAACACGGGCACGGTACATGGTACGGGCACGATACACAGAGGATACGGGCACGGTACCTATGCAGGCTACAGGCACGGTACACAAACCACAGCACAGTACACAAGGTACGGGCACGGTACACAGGGAACTTACAGGCACAGTACTTAAGGTACAGGCACGATACAGAAGACTGGCTGTTACACAAGGTGGGCACGATACACAGGATCAGGGCACAGTACCAAGTACGGGCACGATACCTGAATACAGGCACAGTACACAGGTACAGGCACGATTCATGGGGCACAGGCACAGTACTGAGTGCAGCTGATACACAGGACTCTGGGCACGGTACACAAGGTACGGGCTGTACACAAGATGCTGGCACGGTACACAGGGTACTGGCACAGTACACAGGGCATAGACACAGTACACAAGATACAGACTTTGAGTACACAGAGATTACTGGCACGGTACACAAGATCTGGGCACAGTACACAGGGTTCAGGGCACAGTGTACACAGGGTGCAGACTGATACCTGGGTACGGTACGGTCACAAGGTACAGGGCACAGTACACAGGACACGGGCACAGTGCCTAAGATGGACACGGTACACAAGGTACAGGCACAGTACACAAGTGCAGACTGCAGTACAGAGGATTCTGGCACAGTACACAGGACACAGGCACAGTACAGAGAATGCAGGCACAGTACACAGGGGTACAGAGTGCAGTACACAAAGTGCAGGGCACAGTACACAGGAGTACAGGCACAGTACACAAGATGCAGACTTTGATTACCTAGATACCTGGCACAGTACAGGGCACTGGCACGGTACACAGGGAATACGGCACTAGTACCTGGGTGGGCCACAGTCACACAGGGTCTGAACACAGTACACAAATCTGGACACAGTACACAAGGTGCAGACTTGCAGTACACAGAACCTGGACACGGTGCACAGGGTGCAGGCACGGTACTAGATACTGGCACGGTACACAGGGTATTTGGGCACGGTACACAGAGTTACGGGCACGGTACACAGGGTGCAGACAGTGCACAAGGGTGCAGGGATTACACAAGGGCTGGGCACAGTACACAGATACGGGCACAGTACACAGGGACGCGGGCGCAGTACACAGGTTACGGGCACGGTACACAGAACACAGGCAGTACTAGATTACAGGCACGGTACACAAGGTACGGGCACGTTACACAAAGGTGGGCACGGTACACAAGGTGGGCACAGTACTAAGAATATGGGCGCAGTACAACGAGGCACGGGCACAATTACCTGGTACAGTCACAGTACACAAGGTCAGACTGTACACAAGGTACAGGCACAGTACACAGGGTACGGGCACGGTACATAAGTACAGGCACAGTACACAAGGTACAGGCACGGTCACACAAGGAGCACGGCACGGGTACACAGGTGCAGGGCACGGTACACAAAGATACGGGCACGGTACAGGGGTGCAGACGGTTACCTGAGTACCGGGCACGGTACACAAGGTATGCCGGGCACGATACACAAGGTGCAGGGCGTACACAGGATACGGGCACGGTACACAAAATTCGGGCACGGTACTGGAAGTACGGGCACGGTACACAAAGTGCACGGGACGGTACACAAATGCAGGCACAGTACAAGGTACGGGCACGATACACAAGGTACGGGCACAGTGCACAAGGTACGGGCACGGTACACCAGGTACGGGCACGGTACACAAAATTACGGGCACGGTACACAGGACGGGCACGGTACACAAAGCGGGCACGGTACACAGAATACAGGCACGGTACACAGGGAACAGGCGCCACTAAGCTACATGCACGCAGTCTACACCATGCAGTTGTACAAAATATTCTATAAAAATATACCAATAATCACAAGTGTGAAGAGCGGCGCCCAGACCGTGTGGTACGGCTGTCTGGACCCCGGCGCCAGACCCGTGTGGTACAGACGTCTGGACCCGCGGCGCCAGACCCTGTATTGAGCAGAACGTCTGGACCCGCGGCGCGAAACAGTGTGGTACAGACGTCTGGACCCGCGGCGCCCAGGGGCGCCGTGTGGGCACAGCTGTCTGGACCCGCGGCGCCAGACCCCGTGGTACAGTTGTCTGGACCCGCGGCGCCCAAGCAGTGTGGTACAGCCGTCTGGACCCCGGCGCCAGACCGTGGTACAGCTGTCTGGACCCGCGGCGAGACCCGTGTGGTACAGCTGTCTGGACCCGCGGCAGAACTTCCCGTGGTCAGACGTCTGGACCCGCGGCGCCCAGACGTGTGGTACAGACGTCTGGACCCGCGGCGCCAGGCCCGTGTGTTGCAGCTGTCTGGACCCGCGGCGCGCAGCCGTGTGGGCTGCAGACGTCTGTGACCCGCGGCGCCCTGACCCGTGTGGTACAGCTGTCTGGACCCGCGGCGCCAGACCCGTGTGTTGGCCGTCTGGACCCGCGGCGCCCAGATTCGTGTGGTACAGACGTCTGGACCCGCGGCGCCCAACCCGTGTGGTACGGACGTCTGGACCCGCAGCGCCAGGTCCGTGGTACAGCTGTCTGGACCCGCGGCGCCCAGACCCGTGGTACAGCCGTCTGGACCGCGGCGCCCAGACCGTGTGGTGGTACAGCTGTGTCTGGACCCGGCGCCCAGACCCGTGTTACAGACGTCTGGACCCGCGGCGAACCGTGTGGTACAGCTGTCTGGACCCGCGGCGCCCAGACCGTGGTACGGCTGTCTGGACCGCGGCGCCCAGGCCGTGTGGTACAGCAAATGTGGGCCCGCGGCGCCGAGACCGTGTGTAATGTTGCGGGCCCGTGGCGCCCAGAGCCGTGTGGTACGGCCGTCTGGACCCGCGGCGCCCAGATCCGTGTGGTACAGCCGTCTGGACCCGCGGCGCCCAAGCCGTATTGGTACAGCCGTCTGGACCACGCGCCAGACTCAGTTTTGGTACAGCTGTCTGGACGCGGCGCCCAAACCAGTGTGGTACAGCTGTCTGGACCCGCGGCGCCCAGAGCCGTGTGGTACGCTGTCTGGACCCGCGTGACCAGTGTGGTACAGCTGTTCTGGACCCGCGGCTGCCAGACCCTTGTGGTACAGCTGTCTGGACCCGCGGCGCCCAGAGCCGTGTGGTGCAGCCGTCTGGACCCGCGGCGCCCAGACCAGTGTGGTACAGCTGTCTGGACCCGCGGCGCCCAGAGCCGTGTGGTACAGCCGTCTGGACCCGCGGCGCCAGAGCCGTGTGGTACAGCTGTCTGGACCCGCGGCGCCCAGACCAGTGTGGTACAGCTGTCTGGACCCGCGGCGCCAGAGCCGTGTGGTACAGCTGTCTGGACCCGCGGCGCCCAGACCGTGTGGTACGTCCGTCTGGACCCGCGGCGCCCAGACCGTGTGGTACGAGCTGTCTGGACCCGCGGCGCCCAGAGCCGTGTGTTACAGCTGTCTGGACCCGCGGCGCCCAAACAGATGTGGTACAGCTGTTGGACCGCGGCGCCCAGAACCGTGTGGTACAGGCTGTCTGGACCGCGGCGCCCAAACCGTTGTGGTACAGCTGTCTGGACCCGCGGCAGACCAGTGTGTTACAGCTGTCTGGACCCGCGGCGCCCAGGCCGTGTGGTACATCTGGACCCGCGGCGCCCAGAGCCGTGTGGTACAGCTGTCTGGACCCGCGGCGCCCAGACCGTGTGGGACAGCTGTCTGGACCCGCGGCGCCCGGCCGTGGTGCAGCTGTCTGGACGCGGCGCCCAGAGCCGTGTGGTACGGCCGTCTGGACCCGCCCAGATCCGTGTGGTACAGCTGTCTGGACCCGCGGCGCCCAGACCCGTGTGGTACGGCTGTCTGGACCGTGGAGCCCAGACCGTGTGTAGTACGGTACCCGCTGGCGCCCAGACCAGTGTGGTACAGCTGTCTGGACCCGCGGCGCCCAGAGCCGTGTGGTACAGCTGTCTGGACCCGCGGCGCCCAGAGCCGTGTGGTACAGCTGTCTGGACCCGCGGCGCCCAGAGCCGTGTGGTACAGCTGTCTGGACCCGCGGCGCCCAGAGCCGTGTGGTACAGCTGTCTGGACCCGCGGCGCCCAGAGCCGTGTGGTACAGCCGTCTGGACCCGCGGCGCCCAGACCCGCGTGGTACAGCTGTCTGGACCCGCGGCGCCCAGACCCGTGTGGTACAGCTGTCTGGACCCGCGGCGCCCAGACCCGTGTGGTACAGCTGTCTGGACCCGCGGCGCCCAGACCCTAGTGGTACAGCTGTCTGGACCCGCGGCGCCCAGACCCGTGTGGTACAGCTGTCTGGACCCGCGGCGCCCAGACCCGTGTGGTACAGCTGCTGTTCAACACTTTATTAACAGTAACCTGTTAACGTTATGACAGTACTGTACCACATACACCAACACTGTCTCTCACTCGTCATCATGCCCAATTATGTCCACCACACGTGTCCTGGTTCCCCCCACACCCATCCTAATGCCCACCACACCTGTCCTGGTGCCCACCACACCTGTCCTGGTGCCCACCACACCTGTCCTGGTGCCCACCACACCTGTCTTGGTGCTCATCACACCTCTATCCTGATGCCCACCACACCTCTTCTGGTGCCCACCACACCTGTCCTGGTGCTCATCACACCTGTCTTGATGCCCACCACACCTGTCTTGATGCCCACCACACCTGTTCTGATGCCCACCACACCTGTCGTCATGTACTCCAGCACTGCCCTGGCCTCGTGTACTATACCTCTGGCCTGGCACCATCACCTTCACTACACCAGCGACCTCCTCCCTCCCATCAGTACATCTCATCTTAAACAATTATAACCCAACTTAACATTACTGATCAGGAGAGGACCATGGTGCTGAATATAACATGATAACAGGTAGAACACAGGTATATTTGATCATGTGTAATACAACATAAGAGGTAGAACAGAGGTTAATAACAGGTAGAATAATGTTTGGTCAGGTGTAATAAAACATGCACGTTCAATCTGTATTATTAATGGTTTATCAAGACATTAATGAGGCTCGGTAAGTGTGTGAGACCTTAATGTGTAGTGGTCATGCTGCCGCGGCACCTCATCTTTCCTCTGGCCAATGGTCTCCACGGTAGGGAGGTACCTGGCGCCGCGCATGCTAAGTTATGAGCGACCCAGGTATCCTCCCAGCCAATAGTAAGCCAAGACACCAGATGCCCGTACATGCGTCACACTCTTTACCACCAATCACAGAGCTAGAACCACCACAGACCCATACATGCGTCATGTCACCACCAAAAACAAAGCAGAACGGCCAGATATCAGCGCATGCGCATCTTCACCAACACCAGCTGTCAGCTACTCAGAGTCGCGTCAGGACCAGATGATAATGTGGATCCATCATGGCGTTGTTCTCCTCACTTATCTCTTGCAGAATTTTGGTGATACTTGTAGATTTATCCACAAGTATCAACAAGAGACAGTTTAGTTACAGAACATAACATTAAGCTTCTGGTACACTGACTCACAATTTCCAAAGGTCCCCCCGTTAATTTTCTCCAGGCGAGAGTAGTGAGGACGCATCTAAACAGCATACTTAAGCTGCAGCACAAAGATGGCGGCCATAACAGCATCAAATTTGAACTGAGACTTTGCCTTAACTACTTTTATTTCCTTAATCTTCTATAAAGGAAAATTAAGGTAGGACCTTTGACATTGTGGGTGAGGTTGGCGGTGCCTGCCACCATTATTTTTTCTCTTTAAACCAGAAATTTTGAAGTGGAATATGGAAGCACAATATCGCCACCTGACCTGACCTGACCTGACCTGACCGAGGTAAGGTTAAGGTGGGTAGCGATACTGATGGCGGCCACCGGGTCCTGACGTGACTCACACAAGACACGTTCCTCAGTACACGATACAAACCACAAGCCTTCTATCTAACTGCCCAACTACCCGCACTACTGGTCTAACTGGTGGCGTGTTAGTGGTTGTTAGTGGTGTAGCGTGAGCACTAACTACTCTGGAGAGGGTTAGTTAACGAGCACTACAACTGCTTGGAGTGCATCACTGACGGGTTAGTAGTAGATAATAAGTCAACAACTGTGCTGCCGCTGCTCAAACTCCTACCTTTTCTGATTCGGGAGTCCCCTAGAAAAGTAAAACACTTATCAACATGACGTCTACACCAGCATCAAATAAGGTGGAGACAGACATACAGACATATAGTACATAATACATACTAAGGCATAATATAACTAAACACACAAGTATACAAAGACATTAAATAGATTTTTAATTCATTATTTAATACAAGAGGATTTATAACACTGACCCTTGTGGGTTTTTTTTACTTATTAATTTTGTTTTAAGTTAGTATGTCTACTCTGGGATAAGTTATGTCTACTGCTAGTGAAATAAGTTGTAAAAATAATAATAAACTTTGCCTCCCTGCCAACACCTTCTCTCTGGGTGTAGCAAAACTCAACACAGAAAATGTACATTAAACTCTTAAATATAAGGTGATCAGTTACATTCTTGTCTGCACACACACACACACACACACACACACACACACACACACACACACACACACACACATACACACACACATACACACACCACATCGGAAAATTCACCGCCATGTTTTTTCTTTCCTTCCCAATATTCAATATATACCGTTTATTTACGTCAGACCGCATTAATAAATAATACCCACTACCGAACAAATGCACTAATGTGGCTAAGTGGTGTAGGAACTCACTCGCCAACTGGTAGACAATGGTTCGTGTTTTCTTAGTGTTACTTGTTACCGAGTCAATACTTCTCCCGTACACATCATAATCTCTGACTCAAACTCGAGCTGTGAAAATTTACTATTGCGGACTCCTCCCCTTGCGCGATCGACCCCCCTCCTTGCGCGATAGACCCCCTCCTTACGACCAACCCCCCTTTCCACATATCCAGCCCCCCTCCTTGCGCGATCGAGACCTCCGCGATGGGCCCTCCTGCGCGATAGACCGCCCCCTCCTTACACGACCAACCCCCTTCCCCCCCTTTCCCTGTACGATCGACCCCTCCCCTTACAAATACAGGGTGTCTCAGAAAAAAAAACCCACGAAACAGCACAACATTACAGATTTTCTTACAGATCGCGTGAATGCTTGTACGATATTACAGCAAAAACATTATCCTTGCTTGACCTCGTATCTCAACAAATGAAAATAAGGTTAATGTTTTACACGAATTCGAATAATCTCCACGGAAATCGATAAAGCAGTGTGTATAATGTGGTTTCTTTTCTTTTCTGAGACACCCTGTATTTGCATAATTCAGTCCGGGTGGCTTCACGTGTTAACTAGCTGTTAGATAGTGAAGAGGAGGGGAGGAAGAGGGAGGAGGAGGAGGAAGAGAGGGAAGAGGGAGGAGGAGGAGGAGGAAGAGGGGGAGGAGGAAGAGGAGGAGGGGAGGATGAAGATGAGGGATAGGAAGAGGAGGAGGGGAGGATGAAGATGAGGGAGAGGTAGAGGAGGAGGAGGAAGGGGAGGAAGAAGAGGAAGGGGAAGAGGAGGGAAGAGGAAGGGGATGAAGATGAGGGAGAGGTGTGTGTGTGTGTGTGGCAACGATGTTATCAACAGGAAGATAACACTATCATCCACCAGCTGCCGTCTTACACAATACAACAGAAATTGCTGGTAAATGTACTCAAATGTACTCAATAAATGTACTCAACAAATGTACTCCTATCACCTTGTTTATATAGCACAGGAAGACAGACATAGATAGACACAGAGAGATATATACCGTATAAACAGGTAGATAGATAGATCGATAGATACACTGTAGATAGATAGATACACTGTAGATAGATAGATAGATACACTGTAGATAGATAGATAGATACACTGTAGATAGATAGATAGATACACTGTAGATAGATAGATACACTGTAGATAGATAGATAGATACACTGTAGATAGATAGATAGATACACTGTAGATAGATAGATAGATACACTGTAGATAGATAGATAGATACACTGTAGATAGATAGATAGATACACTGTAGATAGATAGATACACTGTAGATAGATAGATAGATACACTGTAGATAGATAGATAGATACACTGTAGATAGATAGATAGATACACTGTAGATAGATAGATACACTGTAGATAGATAGATAGATAGATACACTGTAGATAGATAGATACACTGTAGATAGATAGATACACTGTAGATAGATAGATAGATAGATACACTGTAGATAGATAGATACACTGTAGATAGATAGATAGATACACTGTAGATAGATAGGTTAGGTTAGGTTAGGTTAATCTTTGAGGTTATCCGTGATGTTTACACAAAAGCTCAACAAACGCAGGGAAAAATGTGATGTCGTGTCGTAATGGAATTTCCCGCACTGCTTCTCGTGTTAAGGGCGACCCAAGCTGTACAGGGTGTGTGAGAGGGAGGGGCTGAGGGGGGGAGGGGGAGCTGGAGTGGGGGGGGGGTGAGGTGGGGTGTGGCAGGGTGGGGAGGTGGGGTGTGGCAGGAGGAACAGCTTTTACCCACACTAAATATTCGGATCACCTGACGATTAGGCACCCCAACTTCTCTCACATTAAGAATACTCATCCTAACCTAACCTAACCAAACCTATCCTATCCTAACCTAACCTAACCTAACCTAACCTAACCTAACCAAAACCTAACCTAACTCCTAAACTTCTTCAATTTCCTCATTATTATCCCCTATTTTCCTCTCCAGTCTTCTTTCACCACTACCCTCTTCTTTACTATTACTACTACTACTTTTTTTTATAATGTCCTCCATTTTCCCCTAATAGCCATACCTTCGCCACCATTTTATTACCTTAAAATTAAATATCCTAATACATAATTAACTACCCTAGCTGTGTTGAGTTAGTTGAGCCGCAGATCTATGCGGCATTCAGTGACTGTTGCCTAATAGTCAATATCTGGAACTGTTGTCGGCTTTGGGGCCGATGCTCTCGTTCCCCTGAGGCAGAGCAAAGCCGACCTAAGGAGAGAGAAGGACAGTCGACATCTCATCCAGGCTGTAACATAACTTCTGGGCTCTTGCTTCTGTTCTGATAGCCTCTCTTCGAGTCTGGCGTAGAAGCATCTTGCACTTGGTCCCATCCCACCAGAGGTTGTGAACACTAGAGGAGTGAAGCTGCCTTGATCAACGTTCTGAATTCTCTCCCTGTATGCCCTTATCTTGTCGTTCTCGTTCCTCCTGTGTGCAGCATCGAGAGCTAAGTTACGGCGACATGCGGCCATGGGATAAAAAAATCCTGATGTCGAAGAAGGCTCGCTGTCCCCGGGTCCAGAATCCTCGAGCACTGACGTCAACACGGGCTTCGTTGGATGTGTTTGAAGTCCTATGTTGGAAATTCTCACCGTCCAATGGAAGGAGGGTCGCTTCTACCCTGACACCACAGCTGATTTCCTTCAACATATTTGCTGTAAGATCCCTTACTTCGTCATGCCTCATGCATATGAAGCCCCCTTTCTTGCACACCATGGCATGATCGACATCATAGGAAGAGCCACACATGCACTGGGAGGGCAAACCTTCTACTGGCCTACTGTACCTTAGAGCAGTGGCGTCTGTAAATTCTTGTTTATTGAGACTGAAACCATTTGCCCTTATCGGTAACGTAGTTGACCAGTTCGAGGCGCCCACCTCCTGCGCTATAGCTACTTTATTTCTTCAAAATCTCTGGTACTTGCAGCAACAGTTTCTGCAACTTATCACTTTGGCCGTGATATCGTTCTGTCGTAATGGACCTTCGA
>NW_024720773.1:6344331-6366396 GCF_018991925.1 Homarus americanus | reverse complement strand
GTGTTTTGCTTTCCGTCACCTTAATACTGCCAATACCTACGTGCCTCCCTCCATCACTACTACTACTACTACTACTACTACTACTACTACTACTACTACTAATACTACTAATAATAATATAATCAAAAAAGCCTCTGGTAGGACCCACTTCTGTAGCTGTCAGTACTGTAATTCCATTGTTACCCATCCTCCTCTCCACACCACCACTCATTCATACACTGGCCTGGCACTCGGGGCACACACACACACACACACACACACACACACACACACACACACACACACACACACACACACACACACACACACATGCTTTCGTTATCACCAGTTTGTGACAAGGGGATGCGTCGCCTCGGTGAATGGTGGTGTACTGTCTGTCTCTACGCCATTATAACCACCTGGATGTATTATGGGCACCTGTGAGTCACTTGGAGTCATTATGAGCGGCTGTGAGTCACTTGGGGTCATTATGAGCAGCTGTGAGTCACTTGGAGTCATTAAGAGCAGCTGTGAATCACAGGAGTCATTAAGAGCAGCTGTGAATCACATGAGTCATTATAAGCGGCTGTCACTCGGAGTTATTATGAGGGGCTGTGAATCACAGGAGTCATTATGAGCAGCTGCGTCACTTGGAGTCATTATGAGCAGCTGTGAGTCACTTGGTTTCCATGAAGTCTGAGAATTCTGACAAAAGATACAAAATTTCTTCATAGACCTATAACTGCGACCTTGACCTGACCTTCACCTTTGACCCCACGACTATCAAAACCTATAGGCAAGCATGAACTCCGCATGCTTTCCAGATGGGCGCTGTAAACGCTTCTGCGCTTCACCTTGCACAGGATGTAAGGGGGTGCCTAATACCAGGGACGTGTTTGAGGGACTCCGTATCTCCGTCAGGAAGGTCGTCCCTTATCAACCTCCCGACCTTCTCCTCGTCGTCGCTGCAACTACCGACACACACATCATCACACTAAAAGGTTTGTCCCTTAATACTGCCAATACCTACGTGCCTCCCTCCATCAACCACAGCACAGTCCCCAGCCGTCACCAACACCCCTGCCTCCTCCAGACAGGCCTGGCATTTGACAAATTAGGGATCTGCCACGCCTTGCCATAAACAGATGTATTGTATCGAAAACTCACCCCTCACACACTCATCCTGTCACTATATGTAACTTGCCGACAACCCATGGCTCTTCAGGCACTTATACCCTTAAATGCATGAGTCACGAAGGCAAGCATGAATTCCTCGTGCTTCCCTGTCGGGCGCTGTAAACGCTTCTGCGCTTCACCTTGTACAGTATGCAAGGGGGTGCCCCGGTACCCCTGAATCGAGCTAGTGAACATTAGGAATGCAGACGATAACTGTATCCACTCGGCCGCCACATTCTATAAAAAATTCAGATAAATCGCACCTCAACGTTTCTGAGAAGACACCCATAACAGTATGGGTGTGGTGTAGCACTATACTACCGCCATTGAACGCTGACACACGTAACGACAGGTGATGAGAACGAGACAATGGGAGGGATTGTCACCCCAACAAAAGGACTTTATTTAATACGTATTGTGAATCACTCTTATGACAATGATGGTCATATTATAGTATAAATTACTGAACTGGTGGTGAGTGTGTGTGTGTGTGTGTGTGTGTGTGTGTGTGTGTGTGTGTGTGTGTGTGTGTGTACTGCAATTCTCACACTAAATAAGAAAATAACAACGAATGGCCAAAAGAAACATAAATTCCATCGTAAAAAAGTACCCCCAAAATAAATATAAATAAAAACGATAATAAACTTCAGGATATAAACAGGAACAAAATATTATACTGATTATCAATATTTTTACTCAAATTACAACAAGTTCCAATTTACGTACACAGTCTTGCGAGTACGTCCACACGAACGACCCAAGGCATTCACGAACACCCACACGAACGGACGAAGGCATTCACTAACACCTACACGAACGGACAAAAGCATTCACTAACACCTACACGAACGGACGAAGGCATTCACAAACAAGTGTAAACAAACATGAGGAAACAAAGAGAGAGAGAGAGAGAGAGAGAGAGATATGCAGATTGTTTGCAACATACAGTAAAAAGCAACGAACGTCTTGTGTTGCACCGATTGTCGCCATCAACACCCAGAGCAACACATGACAAAACACAACACACAGCTTGACACAACACACAGCTTGACACAACACACAGCTTGATACAACACAACAACACAACACAATCACCACAATCAGTAGGGAACACAGATGGACCCATGTAGACTATGTTGGGCACTATTAACATGTGTGGCACTACTGAATTGGCACTGTTACTAAGATGACCTATTTCAAGTCACCTCATAATTCCTATAAACTATTTCAGTCCCAATTCGTATAATAACCTATTTTAAGCCCAAATCGTGTGACCCATTTCAAACCCTATTATTATTTGACCAATTTTTAAGTCCCCCCCATAATTCTTATAACCTATTTCTGGTACAATTTCTATGACCCATTTCAAGCGCGCGTGACCTATTTCAGTGTAAAATCATAGGTAAAGATTCTTCCCTCTTTTAACATTACAGAGTGGGTGTTGAACAATAGATACTTAAGAACAAGGTCACTAGACTGTGTATGGGGGGGTTGAGGGCGGGCGGGCGGGGAGGTAGGGGCGGGGAGGGGTGAGGGAAGAGGGGTGAGGGAGGAAGGTGTGTCTCTCTCACTACTGCCAGAGACAAACGGGCTCTTAAGTCTTCAGGGTATGGATTATTAAGCGACTTGACAAAGAGAGAGAGAGAGAGAGAGAGAGAGAGAGAGAGAGAGAGAGAGAAGGATGATGGTAATACTAAGAAGGAAGAGGAGGAGGAGGAGGAGGAGGAAGAGGGAAGGAGGAGGAGGAGGAAGAGGAAGAAAGACTGTTTAACTCAACTGTGTGACCACTCAAGGCAAAACAAATAGAAGCGATAGAATAATTCATGTGAGGCAGAGTGGGGGAGAGGGTGGTGGGGAGGGGTGGGGAGGAAGGAGGGAGGGTGTGGTGGGGGAGGGGGTGAGAAAGGAGGGAGAGAGGGTGAGGAGGGAGAGGGGGTGTGGAGGGAGGGGGTGAGGAGGGAGGGGTGAGAAGGGAGGGAGAGGTGAGGGAGGGAGGGGGTGAGAAGGAGAGAGAGAGGGTGAGGAGGGAGGGTGAGAAGGAGGGAGAGGGTGAGGAGGGAGGGGTGAGAAGGAGGGAGAGAGGGTGGAGGAGGGAGGGGTGAGAGAAGGAGGGTGAGGAGGGAGGGTGAAGGAGGAGAGAGGGTGAGGGAGGGAGGGTGTAGAAGAGAAGGAGGGAGAGGGTGAGGAGGGAATGAGAAGGAGGAGAGGGTGAGGAGGGGTGTGATTGTTGGGGTAGTTGGAGAGAGGTGCAGAATGGGAGGGACACGGGACGGAAGGGTAAGTGGAGGAGGGGCGCTGGGGTTTAGGCGGTGGGACAGGGACGTGGGACAGGAGGGCGTGGGATGGTTGGGACGTGGGATAGGGAGGAACTCGGGGCAGGAGGAACGTGGGACAGGAGGGACGTGGGACAGGGAGGGACGTGGGACAGGAGGGACGTGGGACAGGAAGGACGTGGGATGGGAGAGGAACGTGGGATGGGAGGAACGTGGGATGGGAGGGACGTGGGATGGGAGGAACCTTGGGATGGGAGGACGTGGGATGGAAAGGACGTGGGATGGGAGGGACGTGGGACGGGAGGGACGTGGGAAGGAGGGACGTGGGATAGGAGGAACTCGGGACAGGGAGGACGTGGGACAGGAGGAACGTGGGACAGGAGGAACGTGGGACGGGAGGGACGTGGGATAGGGAGGAACTCAGGACAGGGAGGGACGTGGGACGGGAGGGACGTGGGATAGGAGGAACTCGGGACGGGAGGGACGTGGGATGGGAGGAACGTGGGACGGGAGGAACGTGGGACAGGAGGAACCGTGGGGCAGGAGGGACGTGGGACAGGAGGGACGCGGGACGGGAGGGTGTCATCAGCCTCACTCTCTCATCAAGGAACACAGGAGGGGCGGAGTACAACCAGTCAGATGCCATGACCTCCCCCTCCATCCCCACTCCTGCAGCTGTGCTGGGTACTGGCTGGGTGTAGGTGGTGGGTGATGGGGGGGGGAGGGAGGGGTAGTGTGGTGGTAGGGAGAGGTGTGGATGATGGTAAAAGGGGGAGGAGTATTAGTGGTGGATGGGGGAGGGGTGAGGGAGGAGGTTAGGTTAGGCTTAGGTTAAGGGGCACCCACCTTAACCTAACCTAATCATCGGAACAGTTATCATGTGTATATAAATCACCACCAACGACTTATTGTACAGTAAAAGCTCTCTCTCATCATGACCCCTCCTGAGCACCATTTTCAATATTACCGAAAACGCAAAAAAATGGAATCCTTACCAATTTTAACTGGGAATTTATTAGTCTTTCCCATGAACTGATTAGTGTGTGTGTGTGTGTGTGTGTGTGTTGTGTGTGTGTGTGTACTGACATAAACAATAACTTGACATATTAACACACACACACAGTCAGCAGAAATGGTCGCCGGAAATACCACCTTTGTTGACATAATTTAATTCACTTTCCCAGGTAATAACGAAACACAATGTACCCGTTAAAACACGACATAATTTTATATACATACATACATAAATATATACTGGTACCTACTTAATAATGTAGTGTGTATATATATATAAATTATCATTGAGTACACATATTATGTTTATAAATTATGGATTTTATTGTTATTTTTGTCATTTGCCCAAAGCACTTACTTACAATGTCAACCACCTGTAACCAAAGCTAGGTTAGGTTAGATTAGGTTAGATTAGCGTTAGGTTAGGTTAGATTAGGTTAAGTCAGCGTTAGGTTAGGTTAAGTTAGGTTAGGTTAAGTTAGGTTTGATTAGGTTAAGTTAGCGTTAGGTTAGGTTAAGTCAGCGTTAGGTTAGGCTAGTTAGGGTTAGGTTAGTTGCTAGCGTTAGGTTGTGTTGTCAGCTGCTAGGTTAGGTTGCTAGGGTTTGATTAGGTTAAGTTAGCGTTAGGTTAGGTTAAGTCAGCGTTAGGTTAGGCTAAGTTAGTTTGTTGTCAGCGTTAGGTTAGGTTAAGCCACGTTGGGTTAGGTAGTTAGGTTTGATTAGGTTAAGTTAGCGTTAGGTTAGTTAGGCAGGCGAATATTTGCATAACTGAAGCTTAATACAACCATGTTTCATGCTGCCAGCCTTGTGTGTGTGTTTTGTTTTGCAACCTTGTGTGTGTGTGTGTGTGTGTGTGTGTGTGTGTGTGTGTGTGTGTGTGTGTTTTATGATGGTAACCTTGTGTGAATTTATTTTCCGGTTAAATATTTAATCACTACTTTTAAAACCTTCCACACACCACAAAGGTAAAAGTATTCTCAAACTATAAACATTACGAGTTAAATAAGTCACTCACTTTATATGTTAGTTTAAACATCTGTACTTCAGTTGATTTATATTAAAAATTTATATATATTTTTATCACGGTATTAGGGTTCGTATAGTGAAGATTCATATACCGTTAAAATATTCGATGATTCGTAACTTAAATATTCTCCCTCAATGATTCGTATATTGAGGCAAATATTGAAGCTTATGTGAGACAGTTGAGTCGAAGCTTAGGAGTCAAGACTTACAGCTTTAGTGCAAAAAATGGTGCGGTGAGGTGAGGTGGTAAGGGTGTGGTGATGGTGTGGTGTAGTGGTGATGGTGTGGTGTAGTGGTGATGGTGTGGTGTAGTGGTGATGGTGTGGTGATGTGGTGATGGTGTGGTGTAGTGGTAATGGTGATGGTGTGTTGTAGTGGTGATGGTGTGGTGATGTGGTGATGGTGTGGTGTAGTGGTAATGGTGTGGTGTAGTGGTGATGGTGTGGTGTAGTGGTGATAGTGTGTTGATGGTGATGGTGAGGTGATGGTGTGGTGGTGGTGTGGTAGGAAGGAGGAGGACAGGAGGTGCCCGGGGCCTCTCTCTCAAAACCTCATCGTCACGCGACATCACTTACTACTTCTGCTCCACACCCGTCACCACACCGTCACCACACCACAACCGTCACACCACCACTACACTACACCATCACCACACCACACACCATAACCGTCATCACACCATCACCACACACCACACCCGTCATCACATATCCAATACAATATCACTGAATTTCAATATATATTTTCCTCTCCTAATGGGCATACTGGGAGAAGCAGACACACTGGGACAAGCAGACACACTGGGACAAGCAGACACACTGGGAGAAGCAGACACACTGGGACAAGCAGACACACTGGGACAAGCAGACACACTGGGGCAAGCAGACACACTGGAAGCAGACACACTGGAGAAGCAGACACACTGGGGCAAGCAGACACACTGGGACAAGCAGACACACTGGGACAAGCAGACACACTGGGACAAGCAGACACACTGGGGCAAGCAGACACACTGGGGCAAGCAGACACACTGGGACATATGTTGAAGCTATTGGTGACCTGTGAGACGCTCTCCATTCAGTGGAAAGTCCGTTATATCGATGGATTCAGGGATACTAGATAGATGTTCTCTATGATGAATCAGGAAATAAGAAAATCAGGAGATTGTCACATCACTATACAGTAGAATCCTTATAAAATGCTCAATGATCCTCAGCCATAAATTCTAACTCATTCTTATTATCTTGATCTTCAGTTCTTTTACTTGGCTCTTTTAAAAGGCCTGTAATCTGTAGGGCCATTTATTACAGTAAGTCTTTTATGGTAACGCTGGGCTTCTGGGTTTAATAAATTGAATCACCTCAAGTATTCCCATCCTAGTTTATTACACCTGAAGATTAACCATCGTAATATTAACCTAACCTAACCCTCGTAATACTAACCTAACCTAACCTAACCCTCGTAATACTAACCTAACCTGACCCTCGTAATACTAACCTAACGAAACCTAACTTAACGTAGCGTAAGGTATCGTAATGTAACCTAACCATCGTAATATTAACCTAACCTAACCTTAACAATAACTTAACCTAACGTAACGTAATGTAACCTACCACTAACCAAACCTAACACTAACCTAACCTAACCTAACCTAGCATAAGCTTACTGTAAGTCGATGACAAGATCACACGTCCAGTAGATGCAAACGTTTGTCTGGGATCACCGGACGATTAGACCCCCAGCGTATTTCACCTTACGATTAACTAACTACTTTACCGCACTAACCTAACTTAATCCAACATAAGCTAACGCTGACCTACCATAAGAACATAAGAACATAAGAAAATAAGGAGTCTGCAATAGGCCGGTTGGCCTGTGCATGGCAGCTCCTGTCGAGAGTTACTACCACTCTCTATCATCCATGAATCTATCTAGCCTCCTTTTGAAACTTTCCAGAGTTCCAGCACTTACTACAAAGTTGCTAAGCTTGTTCCACTCGTCCACCACCCTATTTGTGAACCAGTTTCTTCCTATCTCCCTCCTAAACCTACACTTATCCAACTTGAATCCGTTGCTCCGAGTCCTATCCTGCTCGGATATTATAAGAACTCTATCTATATCCCCTTTATTGATTCCTTTCACCCACTTAAATACCTTAACCTTACGTAAAGTGAACCTAATTTAACCTAATCGAATCTATAATCTAACCTCGGTCACATAAACTGACGGAGCTTTTAAAATGTCATTAATGTTGCAGGTGTGACACAGGTAGTATGGTGCAGGTGTGACACAAGTAGTGTGGTGCAGGTGTGACACAGGTAGTAGTGGGGGCCGGGGGCGGTAGGTGGTCCTCCCCCCGCAGGCCCCGGCGGAGGACATGTCTAATCCCAGCAGGGTATAATAGAGGTAAGTTATTGACCATTACCCAGTCTCCGCCTCGTCTGGGGTAACCATTCCCAATTTCCTATGACTCGCACATTGTGACAAACACATGGCCGACGTGCTGGGGTGGGGGGGGGTTATGTGAGCAGGAAGCAGAGGACAGGTGAGTGCAGGTGAGGCAAGTGGAGGGCTAGGAGTGGTGAGTGGAGGTGGAGCAACATAAGTGAGCCACTCAACCAGGTCAGTAAGATGGTGATGATCACAGCCCAACACACGGGCTACCACCTCAGTAGACTGTTGAACCATGAAGTGATATAGAGTTCAATATCACACTTATTAACCGCTGGGTTATTTTTTTTTTCAGGTGTGTCGAGGCGTGAGTGGGAACGACGCTGTGGTTATCGTGTTCGGCGGGGAACAGTATACTAACACCCGCCTCAGCTAGTGGAAGGAAACAGGTAGTAAATCTTCCTGTAGGAGTGTTAGGTGTATGTTAATAGTTATGTACTGTACTGGTGACTTACATGTTATAGAGGACGTGTGTGTGTGTGTGTGTGTGTGTGTGTGTGTGTGTGTGTGTGTGTGTGTGTGTGTGTGTGTGTGTGTGTGTGTGTGGCCCCGGGTCCTAGTGACAGGTGCTACCACTACTGATTATCCCAGACGTTACCTGTCTATACCACTAACTATATCCTCCCGCCCTGCTACTAACTACCACCACTACCACCATTACCACAACTGCCACCACTATCACCATTATCACCGTCACCATTACCATCTACCACACTCACCACCACTACCACCAATACCACTACTACCCACTACCTTCTGCCACCACCATCACTATTACCACCAATACCATCTACTACCACCATCACTATTACCACCACTATCATCTACCACCACTACCATCTACCACCACCATTACCATCACCATTACTACCAGTACCCTCTACAACTACTACCACCACTACCCTTTACCACCACTACTACCACCACCACCACCACCCACTACTATCTACCACCATTACCACTACCATCTACCACCATCCTCACACCACCACTTCACTTTAGGAACCCAGCCAACAGTCTCCGGCGGTGGCCATTGCGGGCATGCACGTCGCCCGACCGGATGCGTTACACAAACAGCGATAAAGCAGGAACAGTAACACCGACATTTAAACCGCGTCACCCTTCCTGGTTAAGCAATGTGACATACGTAACAGTAACAAGGCTGTCTTCTGACTGTTGATACGCGTAAACGACCCGATTCAATAATCCGATTAAGGTGGGTGCATCTCAAGGTCTGTTATACAGTAGGTGCTGGGTGTAAGGTAACGTCGGGCGCTGTTTAGTGCTCGCGCTGGCAAGGTTATGATTTCTTTTTGGGAGGCGTTAAACTGCTGTTAAGTCAGGTAAGGTTTGTCTTTACCTACACCTGCACTACACCACAACCTGACACCATCAAAGCTCAAGTGTTTACGTTTGGATTGATAACATCGACGGAACGCTCGTGGTAATGAGATGCTGGCGGAACGTTAGCACCGTCCTGAGAGAACGTTAGCACCGTCCTGAGAGAACGTGAGCACCGTTCGAGTCAGTGTATAAAGTGAAGCCAAGTAGACCTCCTGGCAACACTGGCCAGGTGGGACACACAGTACAGCAGTAACCTGATAACACCACTATCTATACTGTTATTATCACTCCTGGCTCTCGTGTTGTGAGTCTGGGTCGGGCAATGGTTGGGTATCCGTCCTCAACAATCTAAAACTTGAATAAACCTTAACAACCTGTTCCTCGACGCTGTGTTTCATATTTATTCACTTTCTGTTGATTCAGATTCTGTACGCTTTAATTATTATTATTTTTATTATTATTATTACAGGTAATATTGCCAGACGCACATTAGCACACAAAACACTCATAATAGAGAGCGGGACACACGCAGGCAGACACACGTGAAGAGGCAGACAAGAAAGTTCAAGAGACAGCAGCTTGGACACACACACCACACTCACCTGAGGCCATTAACGAAGAACTTCTCGGTGATGTAGTCGCGGCAGTTGGAGTTCTCGAAGGCAAGGTAGAACTTGTAGTCTTTGTTGAGCATTTCAAAACACTTGGCGGAGTTGGACCTTGGACAGCGTTTAGTGCCACAGGCGCCGAAGATGTCCACGCCTATATATTTGCCCAGCTCCTTCGCGTACTGCAGGCGATTGTTGCGAGCGCCGCAGTTTTGAACACGAACCACGCCACCTGTTTGGTCTTGTTGGCGGCGTAGTTGATCTCCTGCGACTTCTGGTGAATAGTGTTGTCGTAGTAGACCCACTTCTCGTACGGCGCCACAATGTCGGAGTCGTGGCGGTAGGTGGCAGTCCAGTTGAAGACGTTCCTGTTGGTGAAGTGTTGTGTGTGCAGTGGACACTCCAGCATGAACATGACCCACACTTGGCGCATGTCACGGTTGTGCGGCGGCATGCTGAAGTGGTCCTTGAACATGATGGCGTCCGCTGACGACAGCTCTGACCTGCTGCCCGTCAGCACACAAGTGTCCACCGGGCATTTCAGCTTGAGGAACTGCCCCCGGCGTCCTCCAGGCCCGAGTTCATGCCGTTGTACATAAGAATTTTCTTATAAGATGGAGGTGCCTTATCGGAGGCGGCGGGGTCGGGGTGGTCCTCCAGCGGGGCGGGGCGGGACGGAACATGAGCTGGTCCACAATGCGGTCTCCCGGGTCCTCGTCAGGCCACAGTCGCTCCCGCCGCACCCACTGCTCGGGGTCAACGGGCATCTCCTGCCGCAGCTCTCCGCCGTTCAGGTACCAAGGTCGTAGCCGCGGGGGCAGCGTGGTGAGAGTGACATTGGGAAGAGGTTGAGGGCGTGGAGCGGAGGGCAGCACCCTCGGGTAGGTGTCCAGGCCGGCCTGCACGTCTTCGCCAGGTCGGGAACCGCTCTGCACATCCTCGTCCACAACCTCGATGACTGGGTGGTCGACGTGGGGCGCGCGGCGCAGGGTGATCTGCGAGGGCGCGGAGGCGTTTAGCCAGGCGCCTCCAGGTTGGTTACAGACACCAGCAGCAGGAAGGTGGTGGCCGCCGACAAGTAGAGGAGCCCGCGGCGCAGTGACACCCTGGGCATCCTGCCGCCTACCGCCACCATCACCTGCACCACTGAAACAACAACAACACACCGTCAACATCATCGTCTCCATCATAGTACATCTTAACATACCTTATATACTATGAGGGGACACGGTCAAAGACATTAACTGACTTCTGGAATAAACATGAAGCCGTCTAGAAATACATATAAACCAACAATAATTCCTAGCACACGTGGCCAGGACAGGGGACCTATAACAACACACTGTACTCCACTACATAATACAACACAGGGGGAACTGTTTTAACATATGTAAAAAAAAATGAAGTTAATAATTTCTACAAGAAAAAAAAATCAAAACCTGACCCAAAAATAGAAATGTTTACGATGTCCGTCTAGGTATTTGTGTGATAAAAAAAAAATCCCTCAGTGAAGTCAGGCAGGCAAGACGTCCATAACTCAGCGACGGAATACTACCACCGGTATTGTGTATAAATATCAATACCTAAACAAGTGCCTCCAGCTATCCTCAAGCATTACCTGTTCAATGTTAGGTTAGGTTAGGTTGGATTAGGTTAGGTTAGGCTGAGGATATTTCATCAACAGCTGAAATTAAACTGGGGTGCCTAATCATCAGGTGAACAAAAAATAAACAACCCGTCATGAAATGTGTACACTACCAACTTATAAATAGTGTACAGCAAAGGCATTACCGGGCGACAGTCACGCTAAGAACAACACACACACACGATACTGCGGTCACCTGCACACACACACACACACACACACACACACACACACACACACACACACACACATGGTGAGACACAGACAAACACAACAACAGACAGACAGACAGACATAACCACAACACACACACACACACACACACACACACACACAAAACAGCAACACAACATATGCCACACAACACACAACACACACACACACACACACACACAAAGACAGAGACACAGACAGACACACACACACACACACACACACATACAGGTAACAGATTTATATAGAATTAAGTGAAATTTTATAATAAGGTCAAATTAATTCATCAAAAATACTAGTGTACATAAACAGTAACAGTAATCAATGTATGTACACAACGATACAAGGTAAACAAATGTGTGTGTGTGTGTGTGTGTGTGTGTGTGTGTGTGTGTGTGTGTATGTGTTACAATGTGATCAGTTAGTTTGTGATTGAAACGCCCAGAAACACCTCCCTCCCTCTCCCCCACTCAGTTAATCAAACTATATACCATCCTCCGTCCCTCCCATACTACTCCTCCCTCTCTCTCTCCCTCTCCACACACTCGTACCAACCCTCCTCTCCTCCCCTCCATCCCTCTCTTCCCCAATCAACACTACTCTCACCTCCTCACCTTCCACACTACCCTTCTCTACCCCTCTACATTACCCCCCCCCCTCTCTCCACACTCCTCCCCCTCCCCTCTTCCTCTCAATCCCCACACACCCTCCCTCCCTCCCTCTCCCTACCACACTCTTTCCCTCACCTCTCTCTTCCTCCTCCCCTCTCACGTTATCATCACCCACCCCTCTCATTATTGACCCAAGTACACACACACACACATCACTTAACCTAATAAAAAAACACACTGGAAAAACACCATCACAAAAACAACACGATAATATGTATTCTCTTGAATCGCTTTAGCCGGGAGGACAGATGCAACCAGCCAGTCAGAACACTTACATGAAATTACTCTCTTAAGAATTACGTACATGACAACTTCAGCTTCTGTGTGTGTGGGGGAAGGGGTGTTTCATATATACACATATTTTGTTTCTCTCTCATTTCCACACATAGATTCTCTCTCTCTCTCTCTCTCTCTCTCTCTCTCTCTCCTCTCTCTCTCTCTCTCTCTCTCTCTCTCTTCAGTCAGTCATTATATCTCAACTCTCTCCCCCTCAGTTTAATTATCTCATTATCTCCTCTCATTATCTCCTATCTCTCATAATCGACCTCATTCTCCCTCCTATCTCATTAATTACCTCATTTTGTCCCTATCTCATTTATCTCCCTTCTCTTCCTATCTCACTGTCTCTCATTCTCCCTTTTATCTCCCTTCTCTTCCTATCTCACTGTCTCTCATTCTCCCTTTATCTCCTTCTCTTCCTATCTCTTTCCTCATTCTCCCTTTTATCTCCCTTCTCTTCCTATCTCACTGTCTCTCATTCTCCCTTTTATCTCATATCTCTTCCCCTAGTGTTTCAATCCTCTCATGATTCTCAAATCTCTCGGTGTCTCGTTATCTCGTCTCTGTCTCTTAGTGTTTCCTGTCCACGGGAGAACGGACAGACGGACCAGACGGACAGACGGACAGACAGGACGGACGGACGGACGGACAAGAAGGAAGAAGGTTTCACCACATCAAAGTTGCACACACACACACACACACACACACACACACAACACACACACACACACACACACACACAACACACACACATACACACACACACACACACACACACACACACACACACACACACACACATACACACACACACACACACACACACATACCCAATCCACAAAAGAATCAATTTCTTGTCAAAGGCTCCGGTCATTCACTGAAGGAGGGGGAGGGAGAGGTGTGGGTTTTGTATGAATTAAAACATATCAAGCCACTGGTCGATATCCCAGCCTGGCCAAAAGTCTTCATCACCTTAATGACAATAGTGTGTCATCATCATCATCATCATCATCATTATCATCATCATCATCATCATCATCATCATCATCATCATCATCATCATCATCATCATCATCATCATCATCATCATCATCATCATCATCATCATCATCATCGTCACCATCGTCACCATCGTCACCGTTCGCCTCATGCTTGTAACCTTTTGAGTGTGTTGGTTGCTTTGGTCTACCGGGTGTCACAGAACGTCACAGGTTAATAATAAAAACTAACAAAAGATCTGATAATAATGAATAAATAGAGAGCAAAAAAGTCAATAAAAATGTATAAAGACTTAAGAGAATAATAATGTATATAATATGTATAAAATAAATAAAACACGAATACAAATAAAAAATAAAAAAAACAAGTGAAAAAATCGTATATAAAAATAAATAAAAAAATCGTAAAAATAAATAAAAAATATCCCACACAATTTTATTAAATTTATAAAAAGTTAAACCAATTTAAACCTTAATAAAGATATATATAAAAAAACACGCTTTTATAGGGGTGCGGTGGGCGAGTGGTTGGTGTATTCATTTCCTGTCCCACGGGTTAATGGTTCGAGCCCCTAGGAGACCCCCTCCCCCCTATCCGCAGCTGAGAATTGGTACCTAAGAGATGGTGACCTCACAGGTGGTAAAATTGCCTGGCTATGCTATTTCCAGGTGCACACAAACACCTCTTGTAATTAACTGTCTGTACCTGTAATTAACTACCTGTCACTGTAACTAACTACCTGTAGCTGTAATTAACTGCCTGTAACTGTAATTGACCACCTGTAACTGCAATTAACCACCTGTAGCTGTAATTAGCTACCTGTAACTACCAGTCAAGCACCTGTAACTACCATTTAAGTACCTATAACTACCACTCAAGCATCTGTAACTGTAACTAACCACCTGTAACTACCACTCAAGCACCCGTAACTACCACTCACGTACCTGTAACTACCACTCAAGCACCAATACTCCACTCACGTACCTATAACTACCACTCAAGCATCTGTAACTGTAACTAACCACCTGTAACTACCACTCAAGTACCTGTAACTACCACTCAAGCATCTGTAGCTGTAACTGCCACTCAAGCACCTGTAACTACCACTCAAACACCTGTAACTACCACTCAAGTACCCGTAACTATCTCAAGTACCTTTAACTACCACTCAAGCATCTGTAACTGTAACTACTCCGTTACGAACCATGGTGCATTCAGTAAGCCCAAACTGTTTCCATTGTGTTATACATTAGTTCATCTGGTACTGAGTCACCCTTGTGCGTGTGTGTGTGTGTGTGTGTGTGTGTGTGTGTGTGTGTGTGTGTGTGTGTGTGTGTGTGTGTTACAGTCGAATATAATGTTTTATTAACTTGTTGGGGAGAGGAGGAGGAGGGTGGGGGTGGAGGAATAAGGAGAAGGTGGAAAGAATGGAGGGGGAGGAACGAGATGGGGAAGGAGGAGGGATGGAGGGCGTGGTAAGGTGCTCATTGGGGGACGCAACATGTATTCATAAATATTCGAGTGTTCATCTTACCTACCCTAACCCCCCCCCTTCCCCTTACCCCTTCCCTCCTCCCTTCCTCTCCTTCCCCTCCTCCTTCCCTCCCTCAAACACAAGATTAAAAACAAACTGAGAGCTTTGTGGTGCAGCTTTTCCAATATTTATCCAACTTCTTCCCCCCTTCTCCTCCACCCTCCTCTTCTCCATCCTTCCACCCTCCTCCACCCATTCCCTTCTCGCCATTCCCCTCCTCCCTCCTCCTCCCCCCTCCCTTCTTTCCTCCTAAAAATCATTCTGTAGGAAACTTGTTAATATCGTCATTAAATCCGGACTAATTAAATAATGATGAAAGAATAGAGCATCTCCACCATTCCTCCAACACCCACCACCACCCCCCCAGCTACCTCCATCACCTATCGCCATCCCTCCATCACTACCTACCTCTCCTCCATCATTTAACACCATCACTACTCCATCTCCACCACCCATAACCCATCTCCACCACCACCCCCTCCATCATCAACACCACCACCACCAGCTTCCTCCAACACCATCACTAGCCATCTCCACCACCACCCTCCATCATCACCACCACACCCCTCCATCACCACCACCACCACCACCCCTCCATCATCACCACCACCACCACCACCAGCTTCCTCAACACCATCACTGTTCCCCACCCACCCCTCCATCATCACCACCACCACCCACCTCCATCCCCCCCTCCATCATCACCACCCACCCCCACGCCATCTCCACCACCACCACCCCTCCATCACCCACCACCACCACCCCTCCATCACACCACCAACTCCCTACCATCACTACCATCTCCCACCACCCTCCATCACCACCACCACCACCACCCCTCCATCATCACCACCACCCCTCCATCATCTCCACCACCACCACCTCCATCACCCACCACCACCCCTCCATCATCACCACCACCACCACCAGCTTCCTCCAACACCATCACTAGCCATCTCCACCACCACCACCCCTCCATCATCACCACCACCACCCACCCTCCATCATCACCACCACCACCACCCTCCATCATCACCACCACCACCTCCATCACCACCACCACCACCACCACCCTCCATCATCACCACCACCACCACCAGCTTCCTCCAACACCATCACTAGCCATCTCCCACCACCACCACCCCTCCATCATCACCACCACCACCACCCCTCCATCACCACCACCACCACCCCTCCATCAACACCACCACCACCAGCTTCCTCCAACACCATCACTAGCCATCTCCCACCACCAGCTCCCTCCTCCAGCCAAACACTCCCCCTCCATCACCCTCCCTAGAGTTTGATCCTCGCCAGGTCAGTGTAGGATCCCCTCCCTCTCTCCCCTACGGCTCCTCTTTCTCTTTCTCCCCTCCCCTTTTTACTCTCTCTCTCTCTCTCTCTCTCTCTCTCTCTCTCTCTTTCTCTCTCTCTTATCTCTCTATTCCCCCTTCCTCCTCTCTCTCTCTCTCTCTCCTCTCTCTCTCTCTCTCTCTCTCTCTCTCTCTTTCTTCTCTCTCTTCTCCTCTCTTATTCCCCCTTCTCCTCCTCTCTCTCTCTCTCTCTCTCTCTCTCTCTCTCTCTCT
Organism: Homarus americanus; assembly: GCF_018991925.1. Lineage (NCBI taxonomy): Eukaryota > Metazoa > Arthropoda > Malacostraca > Decapoda > Nephropidae > Homarus > Homarus americanus. The sequence continues at coordinate 6,349,598 of NW_024720773.1, read as the reverse complement.
CTTATCCCCTTCCTCCCCTATCTCACATCCTCTCTCTCTTATCCTCTTCTCCCCTAATCTCTCATCCTCTCTCTCTCTCTCTCTCACTTTCTTTAACATATTTTTTATTATCTGTCTCGTTCTCTTTATCTCAACATCCGCAAACTATACTAGAAAAAGACCCTAGTCTGTCTATCTGTCCCCATTTCTCTCTCTCTCTCTCTCTCTCTCTCCTCTCTCTCTCTCTCTCTCTCTCTCTCTCTCTCTCTCTCTCTCTCTCTCTCTCTCTGTCTCTCTGTCTCCATTTCTCTCTATCTCTTTCTATTTGTCTGTCTCTCTCTCTCTCTCTCTATCTGTCTGTCTGTCTGTCTCTCTCTCTCTCTCTCTCTCTCTCTCTCTCTCCTCTCTCTCTCTCTCTCTCTCTCTCTCTCTGTCTGTCTGTCTCCATTTCTCTCTCTATCTCTTTCTCTCTATCTTCTGTCTCTCTGTCTCCATTTCTCTCTCTCTCTCTCTCTCTCCTCCCTCTCTCTCTCTCTCTCTCTCTCTCTCTCTCATAACAGCAGGTGTAAGGACAACTCCACAGGCTTCTGATGGTGGGTTGTGTGAGAAAAGCCGTCCACCTCCTCACTCCCTCCGCCTACCACCCTCCACCAGCCGTCTCTTGAATGAAACCTCAACCCCGCGGTCTCTATTTCCAGCCCCGCAGTCTCTATCTCCAACCCGCGGTCTATTTCAACCCCGGTCTCTATTTCCAGCCCGCGGTCTCTACCTCCAGCCCCGCGGTCTCTGCCTCCAGCCCGCGGTCTCTATCTCCCAGCCCACGGTCTCTACCTCCAGCCCCGCAGTCTCTATCTCCAGCCCCGCGGTCTCTACCTCCAGCCCGCGGTCTCTACTCCAACCCCCCGGTCTCTACCTCCAGCCCCGCGGTCTCTATCTCCAGCCCCGCAGTCTCTACCTCCAACCCTGCAGTCTCTACCTCCAACCCCGCGGTCTCTCACCTCCAACCCCGCGGTCTCTACCTCCCAACCCCGCGGTCTCCTACCTCCCACCCCGCGGTCTCTACCTCCAACCCCGCGGTCTCTACACACCCAACGTCTCTACCTCCAACCCCGTGGTCTCTACCTCCAACCCGCAGTCTTTATCTCCAGCGCGGTCTCTCCTCAACCCGCGGTCTCTACCTTTTGTGAGCTTGAAAACAGCTGTGTTCTCTACTAACGCACCAAACCTAACCAAACCTAACCTAACCATAACCCTAATCTAACCAAATCACAACCAAACCTAACCTAAGAAATCTTGTTCCAATAAAACACTCCCCTGAGACATATTAAAACACTCCTGAGACATATTAAAACCTCCCCTGAGACATATTAAAACCTCCTCTGAGACATATTAAAACACTCTGAGACATATTAAAACCCTCCCCTGAGACATATTAAAACACTCCCTGAGACATTAAAACACTCCCCTGAGACATATTAAAACACTCCCCTGAGACATATTAAAACTCTCCAGACACATTAAAACATCCCTGAGACATTAAACACTCCCCTGAGACATATTAAAACACTTCCCTGAGACATATTAAAACACTCCCCTGAGACATAGTAAAACACTCCGCTAGACATATTAAAACACTCCCTGAGACATATTAAAACACTCCCCTGAGACATATTAAAACACTCCCTGAAGACATATTAAACACTCCCCTAGGCATATTAAAACACTCTGAGACATATTAAAACACTTCCCTGAGACATATTAAAACACTCCCCTGAGACATATTAAACACTCCCTTGAGACATATTAAACACTACCCTGAGACATATTAAATCTGAGACATATTAAAACACTCCCTGAGACATATTAAAACACTCCCCCTGAGACATATTAAAACACTCCCCAGGACATATTAAAACACTCCCTGAGACATATTAAAACCTCCCTGAGACACATTAAACAACCCTTGAGACATATTAAAACACTCCCTGAGACATTAAAACCTCCCTGAGACATTTAAAAACACTCTGAGACATAGTAAAACCTCCCCTGAGACATATTAAAACACTCCCTGGGACATATTAAACACTCCCCAGACATATAAAAACACTCCCTGAGACATATTAAACCTCCCTGAGACATTAAAACACTCCCCTGAGACATATTAAAACACTCCCTAGACATATTAAAACACTCTGAGACATATTAAAACACTCCCTGAAACATATTAAAACACTCCCCTGAGACATATTAAAACACTCCCTGAGACATATTAAACCTCCCCTGAGACATATTAAAACACTCCCCTAGACATATTAAAAACCCTGAGACATTAAACCTCCCTGAGACATATTAAAACTCCCCTGAGACATATTAAAACACTCCCTGAGACATATTAAAACACTCCTTAGACATATTAAACACTACCCTGAGACATATTAAAACACTCCCTGAGACATATTAAAACACTACCTGAGACATATTAAAACACTCCCCTGAGACATTAAACACTCCCCTGAGACATATTACCCTAAATGACCGTCAATTACACCACGTCTCTTACTCCTGACGGTTAACACAGTGCTCAGGTAATGACTGTATCTATAAGTCAATATCTATAAGTCTATTTTAGCGGGTCAGGTGTGTGTGTGTGTGTGTGTGTGTGTGTGTGTGTGTGTGTGTGTGTGTGTGTGTGTCTTGTACATCTGTCTACTACACCTGTGCCTCCATCCAACACCTTCTACACACCTGTCTCCTACATCCATCGACCTCCGCCTCCATCCAACACTTTCCACACCTGTCTACACTTGTCCCCAAAACTGAGTCCACCCCTCTAAATAGTATTGACAGTCACCGCCATCTAAGTAGCACTGACAGTCATCCACCTCTAAGTAGAAATGACAGTCAGTATCTCTAAGTAGCAATGACAGTCAGCCCCTCTAAGTAGCACTGACAGTCATCCACCTCTAAGTAGAAATGACAGTCAGTATCTCTAAGTAGCAATAACAGTCAGCCCCTCTAAGTAGCAATGACAGTCAGCCCCTCTAAGTAGCAGTGACAGTCACCCCTTCGGTATTGCTGACAGTCACCCCCTTCGGTACTGCTGAGTCACCCTCTCTAAGTAGCAATGACAGTCAGCCCCTCTAAGTAGTATGACAGTCACCCCCTCTCTAAGTAGCATGACTGTCAGCCCCTTAAAGACACATTTCGTCTATAGCTCACGATACTTGGACGTGTCAGTCAATATATTAGAGGAGGGTGAGATAAAGGGAGAAAGAGGGGCGGGGAGGGAGGGTAGAGGGCAGAAGGAGGAGATGGAGAGGAGATAAAGGTGAGATAAGGGAGAGAGGGGAGGGAGGTAGGAGGAGGAGAGGGAGGTGGGTGATGGAGAGATCAACACACCCTACATTAAACAACTCTCCCAACACCCGAATAGCCCACACATACCCTCCCCACACATCCTCCACCCAACCCTCCTATACCCTCACGAGTTCCTCCTCCTCACATTCTCCCCATTCTCACTCTCTCCTCCCACACCCCCTTCCCGCCTCCACACACCACATACCATCCCTTCCCTCCCCACATTCTCCCCATTGAATCCCTCCCCTCCACCCCACCTTCCCCACATCTCCCCTCTCCCCACCCCTCCTCCCCGAAATTAACACAGTCTTTATCATGATTATATTTGCCAGCGAGGAATGTTAATACGACCCAGGTATTTATGGTAGCTTTGTCTGTCTGTCTGTCTGTCATCTCTGTCTGTCTGTCTTCTGTCTGTCTGTCTGTCTGTTCTGTCTGTCTATCTGTAAATTTTTTTTACGGGAATTAGCTCACCCGGGCTGGGGGCGAAAATGTAATAATAATAATAATAATAATAATAATAATAATAATAATAATAATAATAATAATAATAATAATAATAATAATAATAATAATAACAATAAAATAATAAATAATAATAATAATAATAATAATAATAATAATAATAATAATAATAATTATAATAATAATAAAGAACCATAAAGGAAAAAAAAAAGATCAATAGTGAGAAACAATATATGTATGTTGTGTTGTGAATAGTGAGAGAAACAATTGAGACCTGCAACTGTGTGTAAATGAGGCAGAAAGTCAGATCACCAACCTGGGACTTGGTCACATATGGCAGCAGGGCTACCATTAGACAACACATTATGCTTTCCAATATCTTCCTGGTCTCTATCAGTGTGTGTGTGTGTGTGTGTGTGTGTGTGTGTGTGTGTGTGTGTGTGTGTGTGTGTGTGTGTGTGTGTGTCTCACCTTCCGGAAGCGTCTTGTTGCGTCTTACCTGAAAAAATAAAAAGAAAAACACCATTATAATATTTTAATGATAATAAGTTCACCTGTCATATAAAGAGAGAGAGAGAGAGAGAGAGAGAGAGAGAGAGAGAGAGAGAGAGAGAGAGAGAGAGAGAGAGAGAGAGAGAGTCATCAGTCACACACTCCTTATCTTAATAACAAAATCGGGGAGAGAAGTGAATAACCCTGGTCTTGTCTCCGGTCTCCCTTAGCCCCCCTGGTGTCACCCTCCCAAACATAATCCTTGACCAATAGGAGCCTTGATTTATTATTATTATATGTATTGTGATTGGCTAATGCCGAGAACGATAGTCTGATAGGGGTTCGAGGGAGGGAGGAGGAGGAGGAGGAGGAGGAGGAGGAGGAGGAGGAGGAGGAGGAGGAGGAGGAGGAGGAGGAGGAGGAGGAGGAGGAGGAGGAGGGAGGAGGAGGAGGGAGGAGGAGGAGGAGGAGGAGGAGGAAGAAGAAGAGGAGGAGGAGGAGGAGGGGAGGAGGGGAGGAGGAGGAGGGAGGAGGAGGAGGAGGAGGAGGAGGAGGAGGAGGAGGAGGAAGAAGAGGAGGAGGTGGAGGAGGAGGAGGAAGAAGAGGAGAGGAGGAAGAAGAGGAGGAGGAGGAGGAAGTGATGGTGGACGAGGAGGTGGTGGAGGAGGAGGAGGAAGAAGAGGAGGAGGAGGTGGAGGAATTGATGGTGGAGGAGAAGAGAGAGTAAAGGACAGGGTCTATGGAACAGGTATAATTCATGCTATTTCTTTCCCTCATTCTTCTCACACCTTCTCTATCTCTCTCTTCTCAGTTCTTCACCCCATACATCTCTAACCCACACCCATTTCTCGTCTCCCCCCCCTCCCCGTCCCTGGTCACCCTCCCCGTCCCTGGTCTCTCTCCGTCCCCTGGTCTCCCCTCCGTCCCCTGGTCTCCCTCCCCGTCCCCTGGTTCCCTCCCCGTCCCCCCTGGCT
>NW_024720773.1:6331831-6341831 GCF_018991925.1 Homarus americanus | reverse complement strand
GCTCACCTGAGTTTGTGCGTCATAGAGAAAAATAAAAATACATTCCCTTGTTATTTATACCTAGTAATGGGGGCGACCTACACTAGTATATCATAAAAGAAAAAATAGTGTTTTTATTTCCAGTGGACTGTTTACAAAATGTGTACGTTATAAATATAAAAAAATAATAATAAAAGTAACTGGCAGTTTTATTTCCAGTGGAGAATTTACCACATATTGTACGTCATATAAAAAAAAAACTTTTATTTCCAGGATTGAGGGCAATATGAGCACGTCTGTTATCTGGGAAAAAAAAGTCCAAAGAAAAGTTACTGCTATTGACGCTCGTTTACTGGAGTCATGAAGCACTGAACACACACACCAATAACACGGCTTCAAGTTAGGATAATTTCTGAACGTGTGCCTTTAGGAAAAACTATAATAAAAATTGGATTAAAACTTAGGATCAATTTTCATACATAGAACCGAGTAATTAGTAGGTAGTAGGCAGCTACCAAACAGGGAGGTACTACCGCCTGGGAAGATATTGGCAGCATAATGTGTTGTCTAATGGTAGACCCTGCTGCCATATGTGACCAAGTCCCAGGTTGGTGATCTGACTTTCTGCCTCATTTACACACAGTTGCAGGGTCTCAATTGTTTCTCTTACTACTGACAACACAACATACATATATTGTTTCTCACTATTGATCTTTTTTTTAATTTTTGTATTTCTTTATGGTTCTTTATTATTATTATTGTTATTATTATTATTATCAGTGTTGTTGTTATTATTATTATTACATTGTCGTCCCCCAGGCCCCAATGTGGGTCAGTGACCTGTGCCCGGGTGGGCTAATCCCCGTAAAAAAATATGTATATATATATGGAATGAGTTTTAAATTATTCACTCACTCATGACGTCCTTAGCAACATTATGACTGGACGATGTGGCTCGTTGGTTGGTTAGTACACAGCGTCGCCACAAGTCTGCATTCACTGCTGATTTTATTGATTTTTTCTTATTTTGTGTCGAATTTGTGTTTTTTAAAAGATTATAAATGCTAAAAAATAAAAAAACACACATACACATATAATGGCTGCCCCTCGTGCACGAGGATGGCCGGCCCAAGGGCCACCTAGGCGTGAATTTGTTTAAGGTGTAGAAGCTGTCGCCAACACAACAACCACACCCTGAGTTAACGAGCTGTATGACCCAGTGTCAAGGAATAGTCCGAGAAGACCGGACAACTCGCCAACTGCACTGGCTAACCATTACCCCGGAATACGGGGTTCCCAATTACTGCTGGGTAGACAGAGGCAAATGGCGTAAATAAACCCTGCCCCGGGGTCGAACCCGGGTCCGCTCGCTTGCGTGACGAGCATGCTGACCATTACACCACAGGTTGTCGTACATACATCTATACTCACACGAACACACACACACACACACACCCAAGAACACACACAAACACACACACACACACACACACAAACACACACACACACACACACACAGGTACGTAGTGGGGGAGAGAATCAGACCACTGTGGGGGCGGCCAACACAGGTGAATTATTACAAGCCTAAAGTAATTTATGACAGGTGAAGCAGAACAAACATTGCATCCCCCTGTCACCTCCATGTTGCATAACCACTGTGACCTCCTTCCCTTGCAAGCTATCAACCTCTGTTATATCTGTTGCACTCGGTGAACTCAGCCGGGTCAATGTTGTTGTTGTGGTGGTGGTGGTTGTTGTTGTGGTGGTGGTGGTTGTTGTTATTGTTTTTGTGGTGGTGGATGTTGTTGTTGCTGTTGTTGTGGTGGTGGTTGTTGTTGTTGTGGTGGTTGTTTTTGTTGTTGCTGTTGTTGTGGTGATAGTTGTTGTTGTGGTGGTGGTAATGGTGGTGGTGATGGTTGTTGTTATGGTGGTGGTGATGGTTGTTGTTGTTGTGGTGGTGGTTGCTTGTCAGGTGGTGCAGGTGGCTTGTTGTGGTGGTGAAAAGTGGTAATGGTAGATGATGGTTGTTGTTTTGTTGGTTGTTGTGGTGGTATATATTTTAATACCAACAAACCATCTGCCCTGGCCCAGAGAGAGAGAGAGAGAGAGAGAGAGAGAGAGAGAGAGAGAGAGCACAACCTAAATTAAGTACACACACGCACACACACACACACACACACACACACACATACATACACACACAAGACTCCAGTGAAATAAGGTGATGGAGGAAAGGCATACCCAGCAGGATGGTGGGGAGGAGGAGGAGGAGGAGGAAGAGGGAGACGAAGAGGAGGAACAGAAGGATAACGAGGGAGGAAAAGGAGGGAGGAGGGTAATGTTGAGGAGTAGGCAGCAAAGGAGGCCAAGAAGAGGAGGACTTTCCAGGAGGAGGAAGAGGGAGGATCAGGCGAGGAAGAGGAGGATCAGGGCGAGGAAGAGGATCAGGGTGAGTGAAGGATCAGGGCGAGGAAGAGGAGGAGGGCGGTGCAGAGGAGATCAGGGCAGGGCAGGAGGATCAGGGTGAGGAAGAGTATCAGCAGAAGAGGATCACCGCGAGGGGAAGAGGATCAGGGCGAGGAAGAGGAGGAACAACAAAAGGTAAGAGGAGGTACCAGTATGAGAAGCACGATCGAAAGTGAGGAAGAGAGATCAGGGGCGAGGAGGATCAGGGCGAGGAAGAGGAGGATCAGGGTGAACGAGGAGGTAGTAATGGTGGTGGTGATTATACGTCCTGTCACCAGCAACACCCTGAAGGTCATGGTACCCTATGACACTATACTTTTGTTCACGTTAACATCATCACATTCATATTATTATTTTCACCATCACCACTATAGCTTAATTCTCTCTCTCTCTCTCTCTCTCCACGCAAAATTGCCACTAAAGGTACAAGTTAGAACTAAAAACATATGATAGCCCCTAAATCTTGCTCTCCATTAGCCCCTGAAGCTATAACTTGAAGCTAACACTCAAGGTATCGTTCATAGCTGATACTCAAAGCTAACACTTAATACTCAAGGTACCGTCCCAAGCTGACACTCAAAGCTAACACTCAACACTCAAGGTATCATCCACAGCTGACACTCAATACTCAAGGCACCTTCAAAGCTAACACTCAAAGTTCCTCCCCAAACTGACACTCAAAGCTAACACTGAACACTGAAGGTACCGTCCCAAGCTGACACTCAAAGCTAACACTCAACACTCAAGGTATCATCCACAGCTGACACTCAATACTCAAGGCACCTTCAAAGCTAACACTCAAAGTTCCTACCCAAACTGACACTCAAAGCTAACACTGAACACTGAAGGTACCGTCCCAAGCTAACACTCAAAACTCAAGACGCCGCCCCAAGGTGACACTCGAGGGGTCTGAGCCTCTACACGTCGGGTTAAGTCTTAGCGTCAAGTGTCGAGGCCCAACACTCGAGGGTGTCCACGACCCAATATTGGTTTTCTAATAATTTACTCTTGATGTTATCCAGTCAACCTCGAGCCTGGAGGACGACTCTCTCTCTCTCTATCATACTATCTCTCAGTCTCTCTCTACCATACTACACACATGTTATTATCTCTCTCTATCTCATATCTCTCTTGATCTCGCATAGACAAGCTACCTCATACAAGACCAACACTGTTCATATTAGATCAGATTACTTCACCATGTCTCTTCCACCACAACAACCACAACCACAACCACAAAAACACAATACATTCACCACAACAATAACCACAACACTCCTTTCCCCTCCCCTTCCCTTCCTTCCCCTCCCTACCACCATCTTTTCCCCATAACCACTCCCATTCCTCCTACTACCCCTCACCCAACCCCCCTCACCTACTCTAATTCATTCATAATTAATCATTAACTGTTGTAATTAGGTTAATGTTCTTTTGGAGGTAAACTGTCCTTACTTTTAACCCTGGCTATAGGTTATTAACGCACCACTAACTATATATAACAAATCAATAACCACTCACTCAATGCAGGGTCAAAGGTCAAACTGTTTGAGGTGTTAATATGCAAATGTAAGTGTTGTAATAAACTGACAGCATCCACGCCCCTAGACACGCCCCTAGACACGCCACTCCGTCACTCATCTTAGCTGGGATCATCTCGGAAGCTCATAACTATTGCCTAACTCATCATGAATTAAATATCTGTTTAAACATTATCTAGTTAAGTGTTACTACGAATAAATGACAAACACTTAATTGTGGTTCAAGAAATTACCTGTTATTTAAATCACATGGAGGTTATTGGTGTAATTGAGCTGTTACGGCGGTGTTAGTAGCAGCTAGTTCAAGTGAGCAGTAGTTAAAAGGTGTATCACGATATAAAGGCCAGTTGACAAGATTCATCCAAAAGATTCAAGAGACACAAGAGCCTAAGAGCCACCAAGAATCAACCAAGATTCAAAACTCAAAGTCTTTATGATTCAACGATTTAAGACTCAAGCTTAAAAAATTCTTCTAAATCAAGTTACAAGTTTAAGACTAAGCAACAATCACCAAACATAAAACCAACCATTATAACACTGCTGACCCATGTTGACCTCAGCGCCACGAGACGTCACACACATCCCGTGACCGTCTCGACCATCATCTATAATCTCTATATATAGTTATAGACCATGGTCGAGACTATAAACTTCCTGTGTACGTCTCCACCACTACACATCCTGTATGACACCAGCTCGGCGCCTGTTCTTCCTACCAGCAACTAAAGGCTCTACAACATCTCCCGGACACCACATCTCCCGGACACCACATCTCCCGGACACCACATCTCCCGGACACCACATCTCCCGGACACCACATCTCCCGGACACCACAAATCGTAGAGGTGACCACATCTGGGGCAACGACTTCCACCACCTCGTTGATGTAGCAGACCCCAGCAGCAGGCGGAGCAGCGAGCCATCAGCACAACACCCATCAACTCTACATGTTTAAGAACCAACATTCGTCCTTACAGCATCGATGACGTGGACTACAAGTGTGACGTCATCCATGTCACCAGAGACTACACGCCTCCTAACCACTGCAGTTGGTCTCGTCAAGTAGGTCAGGTACACACGCACACATTATTTTCTACTACTATATCAACACGTGTGAACTACTGGTGACCTGCCATTAACTATAACCTAAACAAACACATCTAGTAAAGTGTTACCATAAATAAAGGTCAAACACTCAGCTGTGGGTCAAGAAACTACCACCATGGACAAGCCCTAACGTCAACTACAACAACAAAGGGAATAATTACATCAAGGTTGTGAACAAGTGAACACAAAATACTGAAAAATGCCACGAAGTAAAAGTACTGCTCATGGTGTAAAAAGTTACTCAAGTAAAAGTAAAAAGTAGCCTCAATGAAGACGACTACAGAAAAGTTATAAAAAAAAAATCCTTAAGTACAGAAAGTAAAAAGTAATTTCCCTTAAATACAGTTTATGTTTAGCGGTGAATATGGTACACCACACCACACCACACCACACCACACCACACCACACCACACCACACCACACCATCACACCCACACCACACACACCCACACCACATCACACACACCCACACCACACCACACCACACCCACACCACACCACACCACACACCACACCACACCACACACACCACATCACATCACACCACACCCACATCACATCACACCACACACACACCCACACCACACCACATCACATCACACACCACACCACACACACCCACACCACACCACACCCACACCACATCACACACCACACCACACCCCACACCACACCAAGGTCATTGTTAATTGGGCTCTTGATGGACAGAAATATTTTAAACTTGTTGTGTCAATAAATTAACTTGACCTTTGTAACGCTGGTCGCTATAGTTACAAGAGAGAGAGAGAGAGAGAGAGAGAGAGAGAGAGAGAGAGAGAGAGAGAGATGAAACACAAAATAAATAAAAATTGAGAAAGAAAGAAAGCAATGTGCCAACTCAAGCAACAATGCCCAGTTATCAACAAACATTTTATAATTTTACGCGATCTTGGAGTCCTTGGCTTCAGTCTGTTTTATTGTCACATAATACCTAACCTAACCTAACCTAACCTTGAAGATGTGTCCTGTGTAAATAATATATTGTTACGGTGTGTGTGTGTGTGTGTGTGTGTGTGTGATAGCCCAGACTGCTAGTTACAACAGATTGCACTCATCCAAAACTCTATTTCAAACAAGTGTGTTTGTGTCTAAATCTAAATTGGCCTAATTCAAAACCATTGCTCCGTGTTCGCTCCCATTGGTTAGCTTAAGTACCCTTGTTATATCTCCTTTATTTAACCCCGTCTTCCATTTATGCAGGAGTGCGGTGGTCGAGTGGATCCATTGCTCTCCTCCGGCTCCCGTGGTCTGTGGTTGGATCCTAGGCACTCCCAGTTCACCCAGCTGTAAATGGGCACCCGAGTTTACAGTTCGGGAAGAGAGGTGGTGTGAATGTGTTGTGACCTGTGGTGTAATGGTCACCCTGCTCGTCTCTGCAGCGAGAGGACCCGGTTCGATCCCCAGGCAGTTTGTAACTATAGGCAAGTTCTTTACGCCATTTGCCTCTGTCTACCCAGCAGTACAGACCTGGATGTTAATCAATTTGCAGATCGTGTTCAGGGTATGGCAGTGCAGTTGGCGAGCTCGGTCTTCTCGGACCATTCCTTGACACTGGGTCATACAACTCGTTAACTCAGGGTGTGGTTGTTGTGCTGACGACAGCTTCTACACCTTAAACAAATTCACGCCTATGTGACCCTTGGGCCGGCCATTCTCGTTTCATCATTATTATTATGTGTGCGTGAGAGAGAAATGTAACATGTCGATATAAAACACAGCATGTATGCATGTACACCTGCAAACGTGTGCGTGTGTGAACCAGTAGAGTATTGACAGGCGCGACGAGCGAGACTCACCTGTGTATAGATCAATATTTCCCCCCGGCAGGAGGAGGAGACGTGGGCAGGTGGCGGCAACCTTAAAACAAACACCTGTGTCCCAAGGTTCAGCACTCAGCCAACACCACCGATACGCTGTCAACACTAATTAGCGTACCGTAGTTTCACCTGTGTCAACCGGCTCAATGGATGCCTTTTCTGACTGACTGAGTGACTAAGAAATCGATATTCAAGGGAGTTCAGGCGTAGTTCCGTCTCACAATGTCCGCTTCCACAGCTTTTTCAAACAGAACAGGACGTCTTAAAACTTTCCTAATTGCAAAAATATGTCTTAAAACTTTCCGAGTCACAAAAATACGTCATAAAACTTTCCTAGTCACCAAAATACGTCATAAAACTTTCCTAGTCACCAAAATACGTCTAAAACTTAACCAGAAAAAAGTATTAGTGTAAAAGTTAGATATTATACGTTAAATCACCCAGACTATCGGGAACACAAAATGAGAACTAGCACAGGGCAACGAATTACTACCGACTGACTCCTCTGATGCGGGCCCTGACTGTGCTGCTGTATATCTTATCTCCACCCCACCCCCCCCACACACACACCGCACCACTAGGTACTACTGATATGACAAGACTGATATGCTTATCATTAGGAGTCTGTTGATAACCACAATGGACTAAAACTCGAAATATGTATGTACTGTATGTATGTATGTATGTATGTATGTATGTATGTATGTAAAACAGGGAGGTACTACCGCCTGGGAAGATATTGGAAGCATAATGTGTTGTCTAATGGTAGACCCTGCTGCCATATGTGACTGGTCCCAGGTTGGTGATCTGACTTTCTGCCTCATTTACACACAGTTGCAGGGTCTCAATTGTTTCTCTTACTATTGACAACACAACATACATATATTGTTTCTCACTATTGATTTTTTTTTCATTTTTGCATTTCTTTTATGGTTCTTTATTATCATTATTATTATTATTATTATTATTATTATTATTATTATTATTATTATTATTATTATTATTATTATTATTATTATTATTATTATTATCATTGTTGTTATTACATTTTCGTCCCCCAGGCCCTGATGAGGTCAGTGACCTGTGCCCCGGGTGTAATAATACGCAAAAAAATTGTATCAGTCTAATGTACCAATGTGTCTCGTTATTTATCGATCTATGTACTAAATCAGTCTATATTTATCTCTAGCCATCAATGTCTCGCTATTCATCTCTCTGTACGTATCAGTGATTTATTTTCTTGATCAGCCACTAACTATTACACCCCACTTGCCTCAGTGCCCCCCCGAGGACCTACCTAGAGCCAGCAGTGTAAAGCAGTTCCTCCTCCCCACCAGCAGGCACTACCCTCCTCCTCCTCCTCCCACCCAGCAGCACTACCTCCTCCATCCTCCCTCCCACCCCCCACAGGCTCACCTCCTTCCTCCTCCAGCAAGGCACCACCTCCCTCCTCAGCAAGGTACCACTGCATCAAGGTTACATTATAGTTCCTCAGAGTTATGCAAATTAAATCCGATTTTCATAATAGAGAGAGATTGACTTCCATTCCTCGCCTCCAGTGATCCCAAACCAGATGAGCTAATTATTATTTTTATTTTTTTTATTTTTTAATTATTCAAATTTTTCAGTCTTGTCATCGCCATGTGATTATTTTTCGTCTGCTTATTATTATTATTATTATTATTATTATTATTATTATTATTATATTATTATTATTATTATTATTAGTAGTAGTATTATTATTATTATTATTAGTATTATTAAACGACGTGTGTGTGTGTGTGTGTGTGTGTGTGTGTGTGTGTGTGTTGTGTGTGTAGCATGCCTAGGATCAATCAAACATCCATGGGTTAGGTTAGGTAGTGTTAAAAGGTAAGGTAAGGTAAGGTAAGGTAAGGTATGATCGTTTTGTCAGCTGATTACCTGACTTCTACCTTGTTAATTTACGCCCCCATCACCTGTCACGAAGCACACACACACACACACACACACACACACACACACACACACAACACACATCACACCATCTGTGAGGGAACCACTACGCCACGTCAGGTCCCTCCTAACACCATCTAGGAAGGAACTATTACACCACGTGAGGTCCCTCTAACACCATCTGGGAGGGAGTACACACCACGTGTTTGCTATTCAACACCTACATTAATCTGTATGTTCACTGTATGTTCTTTTCTCTAATGAAGGCTTTTGTTAAACCACCAATGTATGTAATAAGTCATATATGTCCAATGTATATTTTCAGACTTTGGGCTGCAGAACTTTTTCAATAAACCGTTAATTATTATTATTATTATTATTATTATTATTATTATTATTATTATTATTATTATTATTATTATTATTATTAAATTTCCACGATCTGGTATCTTGATGCAATGGGCTTTCTGTTTAATGACCACGTGACCTTGTTTGCAGGATAAGGGGTGGTAACAGACAGGATAAGGTGTGACAGGATAAGGGGTGGTAATGGTGACAGGATAAGGGTAATGGTGACAGATAAGGTAATGGTGACAGATAAGGGTGGTAATGACAGGAAAGGGTAATGGTGACAGATAAGGTGGTAATGGTGACAGGATAAGGGGTGGTAATGGTGACAGGATAAGCAAAAGGGGTAATGGTGACAGGATAAGGGTAATGGTGACAGGATAAGGTGGTAATGGTGACAGGATAAGGGGAGGTGACAGTAAGGGTGGTAATGGTGACAGGATAAGGGTGGTAATGGTGACAGGACAAGGTGGTAATGGTGACAGGATAAGGGTGGAATGGTGACAGGATAAGGGAGAAAGTGATGTAGACAGGATAAGGGGTGGTAATGGTGACAGATAAGGGTGGTAATGGTGACAGGATAAGGGGTGTATGTACAGGATAAGGTGGTAATGGTGACAGGATGGGGATGTTGGATAAGGGGTGGTAATGGTGACAGGATAATGGGTGGTAATGGTGACAGGATAATGGGTGGTAATGGTAACAGGATAAGGTGTAATGGTGACAGGATAACAAAAATGGTGACAGAAAGGGGTGGTAATGGGACAGGAT
>NW_024720773.1:6306831-6326831 GCF_018991925.1 Homarus americanus | reverse complement strand
GCAGCAACAGGGGAAGAACGCACGACTAACAGGGGGAGTTTCTGTTGGCTGGCGTAGCGTCACTGACAAGGTGTGTATTTCGTGTTCACTCATTGGCTACGTCGGTCACGTTTATCTGCGTCGTCCACCAATCAGAGGGCTGCCTATACCTCTAACACAACCAATTAAAGGGTTACCCTACCTCTAACACTACCAATCAGAAGTGCTGTCCTACCTCTAACACAACCAATTAGAGGGCTGCCCTAACCTCTAACACTACCAATCAGAAGTGCTGTCCTACCTCTAACACAACCAATTAGAGGGCTGCCCTACATCTAACACAACCAATCAGAGGGCTGCCCGACCTCTAACACAACCAATTAGAGGGCTGCCCTACATCTAACACAACCAATCAGAGGGCTGCCCTACCTCTAACACAACCAATCAGAGGGCCTGTCATACCTCTAACACAACCAATCAGAGGGCGGGGAAATGTAAACACACGGTCACTGCTGTACGAAGTTAATTACAGGATATACGGACAGCTGAAGACGCCAAGAGACCACGTAAACACCAAGTACAGGCCACGGACGGGACAATACACAGCCACGGACGCTATTACATAAAGATCCCACCAAATATCAAAAGTTGTAGAGAGAGAGAGAGCGAGAGAGAGAGAGAGAGAGAGAGGAACACTGTATGACCATGAGAGTGTTGTAAGCTATTAAGTGTTACCGATACAATAACACCATCAACATGTGTTTGGACAAGGACACACACACACACACACACACACACACACACACACACACACACACACATGAACCTATGGCAACATGCGGTAAAAGATTAATACCAACAATGACAATTCCTACCGAGATAAATTCACCTGGCAACTGACTCTGAAGAACCCTGAATTAGCCACCACTACACCATGACAGTTCTTCGGGAAAAGGTTAGTTTGAGTTAGCGGTGTAGTGGTGATCTTACGGCTCCTCGGGGTGGGGGGCGGTGGTTAGGGGGAAGGAGGGAAGCAAGGAAAGAAAGGGGTGGTGGTTTGGGGTGGGGGGAAGGGAAGGGAGGAAGGGAAGTGTTGAGTTTTATATTTATGGTTCTTGCTAGTCACTTAACATTTGATCTCACATAACTCACTCGGCAGGTTATATCCAGCTAATTATAATTATCAATCACTGGTATATTTCCGCCACCACTCCCTAATCACCTTCTTTCGTTAGTGAGTGTGGGGAAATACGTTAACTAATTTCAAGGTTCACTGTGTTACAGGTGACCAGTCAGTACAGTACTGTAACCATGTACTTATACCCAGACCACCAGGGAAAATATATCTGTACTATCTCACCCTGTGTAACGCCACCACCACCAAACAGACACGGTATTGACTCGTAAATTTCATGGCGTATGTTAGCGAGAGTAGTGCAGAGCAGTCGGTCATGTTGACGGATCACGACCTCTGTGTACCTCTGCTGGTAAACCATGACGAAAAACACACCATACCATTAGGGCACCCGTCAAGTGTTAAGTGAAGGACACCCGTCAAGTGTTAAGTGAAGGACACACGTCAAGTGTTAAGTGAAGGACACACGTCAAGTGTTAAGTGAAGGACACACGTCAAGTGTTAAGTGAAGGACACACGTCAAGTGTTAAGTGAAGGACACGTCAAGTGTTAGTGAAGGACACGTCAGAAGTGTTAAGTGAAGGACACGTCAAGTCCCAAGTGAGACACCCGTCCAGAAGTGTTAAGTGAGGACACCCAATCAGTGTTAAGTGAAGGACTTACGTCAAGTGTTAAGTGAAGGACACCCGTCAAGTGTTAAGTGAAGGACACACGTCAAGTGTTAAGTGAAGGACACACGTCAAATGTTAAGTGAAGGACACACGTCAAGTGTTAAGTGAAGGACACACGTCAAGTGTTAAGTGAAGGACACACGTCAAGTGTTAAGTGAAGGACACCCGTCAAGTGTTAAGTGAAGGACACCCGTCAAGTGTTAAGTGAAGGACACACGTCAAGTGTTAAGTGAAGGACACACGTCAAGTGTTAAGTGAAGGACACACGTCAAGTGTTAAGTGAAGGACACACGTCAAGTGTTAAGTGAAGGACACGTCAGAGTGTTAAATGAAGAACACACGTCAAGAGTGTTAAGTGAGAGGACACCCGTCAAAGTGTTAGAGTGAAGGACACCCGTCAAGTGTTAAGTAGAAGGACACGTCAGTGTTAAGTGAAGGACACACGTCAGAGTGTTGAAGTGGGACACGTCAAGTGTTAAGTGAAGGACACCCGTCAAGTGTTAAGTGAAGGACACACGTCAAGTGTTAAGTGAAGGACACACGTCAAGTGTTAAGTGAAGGACACACGTCTGGTTACATAATATGTGTCCCTTAAGGGTGAAGTGAACAGGTAGGAGGTAACACGTGAGGAAGACACTCGAGACACATACTGAGAACACTTAAAACCTGTTGTGAGTAAAGTCTTTGGTGACAATGACGCTATCAATATACCTCACCTGAGGACCACATCCAGATTACAAGGGGTGAACTTAACTAGAGAGAGAGAGAGAGAGTGTGTGTGTGTGTGTGTGTGTGTGTGTGTGTGTGTGTGTGTGTGTGTGTGTGTGTGCAGGGTGTGTGTGTGTGTGTGTGTGTGTGTGTGTGTGTGTGTGTGTGTGTGTGTGTGTGTGTGTGTGTGTGTGTGTGTGTGTGTGTGTGTGTGTGTGTGTGTGTGTGTGTGTGTGTGTGTGTGTGTGTGTGTTCAATAAATTAAAGACCTGGGGAACTCCATGCAGCACCAATTGGGCCACACTGAAAAATACTGAATCCCGACCAGCGCCAGACACAACCCGAGTGATGATATAAAACCCTCGAGTTACATAAACGAAACACTGCAATATGTCCAAATCCAAAGACAATCTGGAATTAATGTCCGAACCACCCCCCCCCCACCCCCACCCCATCTAAAACCTGAATTAAGATCATGTAGAGACTGCGGGGGAGGGGCGGGGGTGCAGGAGGAGGGGGGGGAGGAGAGGGACATAACCCAGACAGGAATTGTACCCAAAAGTCTTCAAATTAACGTTATTACACACAATACAAGATGACCTCGGTGAAAAACTGCAGTGCGGTTAGGTTAGGTTAGGTTAGGTTAGAAGAGCAAGATGACGTACCGAGCTAGTTTTTGTCCTTGGTTGTACAGTATATACCGGCCAACACAAGGGCAGGGGGATCACATATGTCCATTTTTAATAACATTCGTTGATTCCGAGAAGACATCTGGTAGTGTTTATAACCGAGTACCGTGGGGGAGATAGAACTATGAACCAGTACCGTGGGAGAGATAGAACTATGAACCAGTACTGTGGGGTAGAACTATGAACCAGTATCGTGGGAGAGATAGAACTATGAACCAGTACTGTGGGGTAGAACTATGAACCAGTACTGTGGGAGAGATAGAACTATGAACCAGTACTGTGGGAGAGATAGAACTATAAACTAGTACTGTGGGAGAGATAGAACTATGGACCAGTACCGTGGGAGAGATAGAACTATGAACCAGTACTGTGGGAGAGATAGAACTATGAACCAGTACTGTGGGAGAGATAGAACTATGAACCAGTACTGTGGGAGAGATAGAATTATGAACCAGTACTGTGGGAGAGATAAAACTATGAACCAGTACTGTGGGAGAGATAGAACTATGAACCAGTACTGTGGGAGAGATAAAACTATGAACCAGTACTGTGGGAGAGATAGAACTATGAACCAGTACTGTGGGAGAGATAAAACTATGAACCAGTACTGTGGGAGAGATATAACTATGAACCAGTACTGTGGGAGAGATAGAACTATGAACCAGTACTGTGGGAGAGATAGAGATAGAACTATGAACCAGTGCTGTGGGAGAGATAGAACCATGAACCAGTACTGTGGGAGAGATAGAGATAGAACTATGAACCAGTAGCGTGGGAGATAGAACTATGAGCTAACATACGAATACTACACTAATGGAAGTAACGTGTCGTAAGTAACCAGGTTGGCCATCTCCAGCGGCGTCCTACAGGGTAATATCTTAACCCCGTTTATCTTTCCTGACCTTATTCCAAATGCTAAAAAATATGCAAATAAACAAAAGGATACCATAGTAGTTTAATTTATAGACAAGGTAAAAATGGCTCAAAATGGCTGCGATGATGAAGACATAAGACCCCCGACAGCCTGAAAATACACACAGTCATACAAGACATACAGACATACACCTATATACCTCCCTTAGTATAAGTACTTGTGTATAGGGGTCTTGATATAACAAGGATATAGTCTCTCTGTAATTTAATTCATTGGAAAATAAAGTCTTAAGAAATATTTGACTAGATTACAAGAACATGTTAATAACGGTGTATGGTACACTCGTGAACAAAAGTCCTGTCGCCCCTTGTGCTGTTCCGCGAACCAAGAGATTCAGACTCATGAGTCCGAAGCATTTATGGGCAGAATAATGCACCAGTGTATACTGCTTCGGGTTCATGAGTCTGAATCTCTTGGTTCGCGGAACAGCACAAGAGACGACAGGACTTCTGTTCACAACTGTACATGAAGATTAGCCTAACCAGCTTATTTCATCTCGAGATTAACTACTTTAACTTAACCTAACCCCCCCCCTAACCTAACCTAAAAGAACCAAACCAAACCAAACCAAACTCAACCTAAGCCTAACCTAACCCAACCTGACCTAACCCAACCCCTCAGCTGAAATAAGCTAAGGGGGACTAAAAATCTTCCTGTGATCAAAATTACTGAATATCCATCAGTTCAAATACTCAAAAGTTAACCTAACACTCATCCTTGACACACACACACACACACGCACACACACACACACACACACACACACACACACACACACACACACTAAAGCTAACGTTGGTCTTACATTAACGAAAGTAAAGTAGATATTAACAGGAAAGGTTAGAGATGACACAGCAGGGAGGAAGGTTGAGGACACACTCATTCTTCCACCTCAATACCTCTGGCTTAGATCATGTCCACAGACCAATATAATGTTCACCCTTACTCCCTGTACACGTTGTCACTGTACTGTACATCACGGCGAGTACACGGGATAAAGAACATGATAAGCGTGATTGATGGGAGAGTATGATAACAATGAGATCATCAAAAGGTGTATGATAAAACAGGTTGGATATTGGGATGTGGGGAGCATTAGTAGGGCCGGGTGTCACCTGACGGGTCTCTAAGGGGGCGACAAAACTTCCTGGGAACTAATATAAAAGCTGAACCCTGAGACTCAATAGGAACACCTGTGATACCACCCCCAGTCGGCTCCAGACAGTGTCACACAAACTTGATATTGATCACATTATGACCATGTGGTACTGTCCAGTGTTGTGCAAGTGGTGAGTGACACTGTCTACTGTTGTGGGGGTATGTGACACTGTCTTGTTGTAGAGGTGATGTGTGGCACTGTCTTGTTGTAGAGTTGATGTGTGGCACTGTCTTGTTGTAGAGGTGATGTGTGGCACTGCCTTGTTGTAGAGGTGACGTGTGGCACTGTCTTGTTGTAGAGGTGATGTGTGGCACTGTCTTGTTGAAGAGGTGACGTGTGGCACTGTCTTGTTGTAGAGGTGATGTGTGGCACTGTCTTGTTGAAGAGGTGTTGGGCACTGTCAACTGTTGTGGAGGTGTGTAATACTGCCTCTTATTGTGGAGGAGTGTGACACTGCCTCTTATTGTGGAGGTGTGTGACACTGCCTCTTGCTGTGGAGGTGTGTGGCACTGTCTCTAGTTGTGGAGGTGTGTGGCACTGTCCCTTGTTGTGGAGGTGTGTGGCACTGTCTCTTGTTGTGGAGGTGTGTGGCACTGTCTCTTGTTGTGGAGGTGTGTGGCACTGTCTCTTGTTGTGGAGGTGTGTGGCACTGTCTCTTGTTGTGGAGGTGTGTAGCACTGTCTCTGTTGTGGAGGTGTGTGGCACTGTCTCTGTTGTGGAGGTGTGTGGCACTGTCTCTTGTTGTGGAGGTGTGTGTGGCACTGTCTCTTGTTGTGGAGGTGTGTAGCACTGTCTCTTGTTGTGGAGGTGTGTGGCACTGTCTCTTGTTGTGGGAGGTGTGTAGCACTGTCTCTTGTTGTGGAGGTGTGTAGCACTGTTCTTGTTGTGGAGGTGTGTGGCACTGTCTCTTGTTGTGGAGGTGTGTGGCACTGTCTCTTTTGTGGAGGTGTGTAGCACTGTCTCTTGTTGTGGGAGGTGTGTGTAGCACTGTTCTTGTTGTGGAGGTGTGTAGCACTGTTCTTGTTGTGGAGGTGTAGCAATGTCTCTTGTTGTGGAGGTGTGTAGCACTGTTCTTGTTGTGAGGTGTGGCACTGTTCTGTTGTGGAGGTGTGTGGCACTGTCTCTTTTGTGGGAGGTGTGTAGCACTGTCTCTTGTTGTGGAGGTGTGTAGCATTGTCTCTGTTGTGGAGGTGTGTAGCATTGTCTCTTGTTGTGGAGGTGTGTAGCACTGTCTCTTGTTGTGGAGGTGTGTGGCACTGTCTCTTGTGGAGGTGTGTAGCATTGTTCTTGTTGTGGAGGTGTGTAGCACTGTCTCTTGTTGTGGAGGTGTGGCACTGTCTCTGTTGTGGGAGGTGTGTAACTGTCTCTTGTTGTGGAGGTGTGTAGCATTGTCTCTTGTTGTGGAGGTGTGTGGCACTGTCTCTTTTGTGGAGGTGTGTAGCACTGTCTCTTGTTGTGGAGGTGTGTGGCACTGTCTCTTGTTGTGGAGGTGTAGCACTGTCTCTTGTTGTGGAGGTGTGTGTAGCACTGTCTCTGTTGTGGAGGTGTGGCACCTCTTGTTGTGGAGGTGTGTGGCACTGTCTCTTGTTGTGGAGGTGTGTAGCACTGTCTCTGTTGTGGAGGTGTGTAGCATTGTCTCTTGTTGTGGAGGTGTGTAGCACTGTCTCTTGTTGTGGAGGTGTGTGGCACTGTCTCTTGTTGTGGAGGTGTGTGGCACTGTCCCTTTTGTGGAGGTGTGTAGCACTGTCTCTTGTTGTGGAGGTGTGTAGCATTGTCTCTTGTTGTGGAGGTGTGTAGCACTGTCTCTTGTTGTGGAGGTGTGTAGCACTGTCTCTTGTTGTGGAGGTGTGTGGCACTGTCTCTTGTTGTGGAGGTGTGTAGCATTGTCTCTTGTTGTGGAGGTGTGTGGCACTGTCTCTGTTGTGGGAGGTGTGTGGCACTGTCTCTTGTTGTGGAGGGTGTGTGGCACTGTCTCTTGTTGTGGAGGTGTGTAGCATTGTCTCTTGTTGTGGAGGTGTGTGGCACTGTCCTTTTGTGGAGGTGTAGCACTGTCTCTGTTGTGGAGGTGTGTGGCACTGTCTCTGTTGTGGAGGTGTGTAGCACTGTCTCTGTTGTGGAGGTGTGTGGCATGTCTCTTGTTGTGGAGGTGTGTGGCACTGTCTCTGTTGTGGAGGTGTGTGGCACTGTCCCTTTTGTGGAGGTGTGTAGCACTGTCTCTGTTGTGGAGGGTGTGTGGCACTGTCTCTTGTTGTGGAGGTGTGTAGCACTGTCCTTTTGTGGAGGGTGTGTAGCACTGTCTCTTGTTGTGGAGGGTGTGTGGCACTGTCCTTTTTGTGGAGGTGTGTAGCACTGTCTCTTGTTGTGGAGGTGTAGCACTGTTCTTGTTGTGGAGGTGTGTAGCACTGTCTCTTGTTGTGAGGTGTGTGGCACTGTTTCTTGTTGTGGAGGTGTGTGTGTGTCTTTGTTGTGGAGGTGTGTGTGGCACTGTCTCTTTTGTGGAGGTGTGTAGCATTTTCTCTTGTTGTGGAGGTGTGTGGCACTGTCTCTTGTTGTGGAGGTGTGTGGCACTGTTCCTTTTGTGGAGGTGTGTAGCACTGTCTCTTGTTGTGGAGGTGTGTGGCACTGTCTCTTGTTGTGGAGGTGTGTGGCACTGTCTCTTGTTGTGGAGGTGTGTGGCACTGTCTCTGTTGTGGAGGTGTGTGGCACTGTCTCTTGTTGTGGAGGTGTGTAGCACTGTTCTTGTTGTGGAGGTGTGTGGCACTGTCTCTTGTTGTGGAGGTGTGTGGCACTGTCCCTTTGTGGAGGTGTGTGCATTGTTCTTGTTGTGGAGGTAGCACTGTCTCTGTTGGAGGTGTGTGGCACTGTCCTTGTTGTGGAGGTGTGTAGCATTGTCCCTTGTTGTGGAGGTGTGTGGCACTGTCTCTTGTTGTGGAGGTGTGTGGCACTGTCCTTTTGTGGGAGGTGTGTAGCACTGTCTCTTGTTGTGGAGGTGTAGCACTGTCTCTTGTTGTGGAGGTGTGTGTAGCACTGTCTCTTGTTGTGGAGGTGTGTGGCACTGTCCCTTTTGTGGAGGTGTGTAGCATTGTCTCTGTTGTGGGAGGTGTGTGGCACTGTCTCTTGTTGTGGAGGTGTAGCACTGTCTCTTGTTGTGGAGGTGTGTAGCACTGTTCTTGTTGTGGAGGTGTGGCACTGTCTCTGTTGTGGAGGTGTGTGGCACTGTCTCTTGTTGTGGAGGTGTGTGGCACTGTCTCTTTGTGGAGGGTGTGTAGCACTGTCTCTTGTTGTGGAGGTGTGTAGCATTGTTCTTGTTGTGGAGGTGTGTAGCACTGTCTCTTGTTGTGGAGGTGTGGCACTGTCTCTTGTTGTGGGAGGTGTAGCACTGTCTCTTGTTGTGGAGGTGTGTGCAATGTCCCTTTTGTGGAGGTGTGTAGCATTGTCTCTTGTTGTGAGTGTAGCACTGTCTTGTTGTGGAGGTGTGTGGCACTGTCTCTAGTTGTGGAGGTGTGTGGCACTGTCCTTGTGGAGGTGTGTGCATTGTTCTTGTTGTGGAGGTGTGGCACTGTCTCTTGTTGTGAAGGTGTGTAGCATTGTCCCTTTTTGTGGAGGTGTGTGGCACTGTCTCTGTTGTGGAGGTGTGTGGCACTGTCTCTAGTTGTGGAGGTGTGTGGCACTGTCTCTAGTTGTGGAGGTGTGTGGCACTGTCCCTTTTTGTGGAGGTGTGTAGCATTGTCTCTTGTTGTGGAGGTGTGTAGCACTGCTCTTGTTGTGGAGGTGTGTAGCATTGTCCTTTTGTGGAGGTGTGTGGCACTGTCTCTTGTTGTGGAGGTGTGTGGCACTGTCTCTAGGGAGGTGTGTGGCACTGTCTCTAGTGGAGGGTGTGTGGCACTGTCCCTTTTGTGGAGGTGTGTAGCATTGTTCTTGTTGTGAGGTGTGTAGCACTGCTCTGTTGTGGAGGTGTGTAGCATTGTTCCTTTTTGTGGAGGTGTGTGGCACTGTTCTGTTGTGAGGTGGCACTGTCTCTAGTTGTGGAGGTGTGTGGCACTGTCTCTAGTTGTGGAGGTGTGTGGCACTGTCCCTTTTGTGGAGGTGTGTGGCACTGTCCCTTTTGTGGAGGTGTGTAGCATTGTCTCTTGTTGTGGAGGTGTGTAGCATTGTCCCTTTGTGGAGGTGTGTGGCACTGTCTCTTGTTGTGGAGGTGTGTGGCACTGTTCTTGTTGTGGAGGTGTGTGGCACTGTTCTTGTTGTGGAGGTGTAGCAATGTTCTCTTTTGTTGTGGAGGTGTGTAGCAATGTTCTTGTTGTGGAGGTGTGTAGCAATGTCTCTTGTTGTGGGAGGTGTGTAGCAATGTCTTTGTTGTGGAGGTGTGTAGCACTGTTCTGTTGTGGGAGGTGTGTGGTGCACTGTCTCTGTTGTGGGAGGGGTGGCACTGTCTCTTGTTGGTGTGGGAGGGGTGTGTGGTGGCACTGTCTCTTGTTGTGGAGGTGTGTAGTGACTGTCCTTTGTTGTGGAGGGGTGTGTGGTAATTGTTCTTTGTTGTGGAGGTGTGTGTGTGGCACTGTCTCTTTGTTGTGGAGGTGTGTGGCACTGTTCTTGTTGTGGGAGGTGTGTGGTAATTGTCCTTTTGTGGAGGTGTAGCACTGTTCTTGTTGTGGAGGTGTAGCACTTCGTTCTTTTGTTGTGGAGGTGTGTAGCATTGTCTGCTGGAGTAGTGCAGTAATGTTCTTGTTGTGGAGGTGTGTAGCACTGGTTTGTTGTGGGAGGTGTAGCACTGTCTTTGTTGTGGAGGTAGCAATGTCTCTTGTTGTGGAGGTGTGTAGCAATGTCCTTGTTGTGGAGGGGTGTGTAGCAATGTCCTTGTTGTGGAGGTGTGCAGTAGCAATGTCCTTTGTTGTGGGAGGTGTGTAGCACTGTCTCTTGTTGTGGAGGTGTGTGGTAATTGTCTCTGTTGTGGGAGCGTGTGTGGGCACCGTCTTTGTTGTGGAGGTGTGGTGGCACTGTCTCTTTGTTGTGGGAGGTGTGGTGTAGCACTGTTCTTTGTTGTGGGAGGTGTGGGTACTGTCTCTGTTGTGGGAGGTGTGTGGCACTGTCTTGTTGTGGAGGTGTGTGGCACTGTCTCTTGTTGTGGAGGTGTGGCACTGTTCCTTTGTGGAGGTGTGTAGTAATCTGCCCTTTGTTGTGGAGGTGTGTGTGTGTAGCACTGGTTCTTGTTGTGGAGGTGTGTAGGCATTGTTCTTGTTGTGTGGAGGTGTGTAGCAATGTCTCTTTGTTGTGGAGGTGTGTAGAAAATTGTCCCTTGTTGTGGAGGTGTGTGGCACTGTCTCTGTTGTGGGAGGTGTGTGGCACTGTTCTTTGCCAGGGAGGTGTAGCACTGCCCTTGTTGTGGGAGGTGTGTGGCACTGTCTCTGTTGTGGGAGGTGGTAGCACTGTCTCTTGTTGTGGAGGTGGTGGCACTGTTCCTTGTTGTGGGAGGTGTGTGGCACTGTCTCTTGTTGTGGGAGGTGTGTGTGTAGTATTGTTCTTGTTGTGGAGGTGCGTAGCACTGTCCTTTGCTGTGGAGGTGTGTGGCACTGTCTCTGTTGTGGAGGGTGTGTAGCATTGTCTCTTTGTTGTGGAGGTGTGTACACTGTCTCTTTGTTGTGAGGTGTGTAAAACTGTCTCTGTTGTGGAGGTGTGTAGCATTGTCCTTTTTTGTGTGGAGGTGCAGGCACTCTGGTTCTTGTTGTGGGAGGTGTGTGTGGCACTGTCTCTGTTGTGGAGGTGGCACTGTCTCTTGTTGTGGGAGGGTGTGTGTAGCATTGTCTCTTTGCTGGCTGTGGAGGGGTGTGTGTAGCACTGTCTCTTTGTTGTGAGGTGTGTGGCACTGTCTCGTTGTGGAGGTGTGTGGCAATTGTCTCTGCCGGGAGGTGTGTAGCAATGTCTCTTGTTGTGGGAGGTGTGTAGCACTGTCTCTTGCTGTGAGTGTGTGTGGTAACTGTCTCTTTGTTGTGGAGGTAGCAATGTCTCTTGTTGTGGAGGTGTGTAGTTAACTGTCTCCTTGTTGTGGAGGTGGTAGCACTGTCCTGGTTGTGGAGTGCGTAGCCAATGTTTTGTTGTGGAGGTGTGTAGCACTGTTCCCTTGTTGTGGGAGGTGTGTGGCACTGTCTCTGTTGTGGGAGGTGTGTGTGGCACTGTCTCTTTGTTGTGGAGGTGTGTAGCACTGTTCTTTGTTG
This sequence comes from Homarus americanus, assembly GCF_018991925.1. NCBI lineage: Eukaryota > Metazoa > Arthropoda > Malacostraca > Decapoda > Nephropidae > Homarus > Homarus americanus. Next base: position 6,315,347 of record NW_024720773.1, on the reverse strand, counting down.
TGAGGTGTGTGTGGCACTGTCTCTTGTTGTGGGGAGGTGTGTAGCACTGTTCTTGTTGTGGGAGGTGTGTAGTATTGCCCTGTTGTGGGAGGTGTGTAGCAAATGTCTCTTGTTGTGGAGAAAGAACTGTCTCTTTGTTGTGGAGGTGTGTGCATTGTTCTTGTTGTGGAGGTGTAGCAATGTCTCTTGTGGGAGGTGTGTGGCACTGTCTCTTGTTGTGGAGTGTGTGCAGCGTTCCACCCCGCTTGTGGAGGTGTGTAGCATTGTCTCTTGTTGTGGAGGTGTGCAGCACTGTCTCTTTGTTGTGGGAGGTGTGTGGCACTGTCTCTTGTTGTGGAGGGGTGTGTGGCACTGTCTTTGTTGTGTGTGTGGCACTGTTCTTGTTGTGGAGGGCACTGTCTCTTTTGTTGTGGAGGTGTGTGTGTGTAGCACTGTCTCTTGTTGTGGAGGTGTGTAGCACTGTTCTTTGTTGTGGGAGGTGTGTAATTGTCTCTTTGTTGTGGGAGGTGTAGCACTGTCTTGTTGTGGGAGGTGTGTAGCACTGTCTTGTTGTGGAGGTGTGTAGCACTGTCTCTGTTGTGGAGGTGTGTAGCACTGTCTCTTGTTGTGGGAGGTGTGTGGCAATGTCCTTGTTGTGGAGGGTGTGTAGCATTGTCCTTGTTGTGGAGGTGTGTAGCATTGTCCTTTTGTGGAGGGTGTGTAGCACTGTCTCTTTGTTGTGGGAGTGTGTGTGGCACTGTCTCTTTGTTGTGGGAGGTGTGTGTATACTGTTGTCTCTTGTTGTGGGAGGTGTGTGGCACTGTTCTTGTTGTGGGAGGGGTGTAGCACTGTTCTTTGTTGTGGGAGGGGGTGTGTGGCACTGTCCTTTTTGTGGAGGTGTGTAGCACTGTCTCTTGTTGTGGGAGGTGTGTAGTATTGCTCTTTGTTGTGGGAGGTGTGTAGCATTGTTCTTGTTGTGGAGGTGTGTGTAGCACTGTCTCTTGTTGTGAGGTGTAGCACTGTCTCTTTGTTGTGGGAGGTGGTAACTGTCTCTTGTTGTGGAGGTGTGGCACTGTCCCTTGTTGTGGGAGGTGTGGCACTGTTCTTGTTGTGGAGGTGTGTAGCACTGTCTTTGTTGTGGAGGTGTGTAGTAATTGTCTCTTGTTGTGGAGGTGTGTGGCACTGTCCTTTTTGTGGAGTGTAGCACTGGTCTCTTGTTGTGGGAGGTGTGGTAATTGTCTCTTTGTTGTGGGAGGTGTGTGGCACTGTTCCTTTTGTGGAGGTGTGGCACTGTCTCTTTTGTTGTGGGAGGTGTGTGGTAATTGTCTCTTGTTGTGGGAGGTGGTATGTGGCACTGTCCCTTTTTGTGGAGGTGTGTAGCATTGTCTCTTGTTGTGGAGGTTGTTTGTGTGTGTGGCACTGTCTCTTTTGTGGAGGTGTGTAGCATTGTTCTGTTGTGGAGGTGTGTAGCACTGTCTCTTGTTGTGGAGGGTGTGTAGCACTGTCTCTGTTGTGGAGGTGTGTAGCATTGTCTCTTGTTGTGGAGGTGTAGCACTGTCTCTTGTTGTGGAGGTGTGTGGCACTGTCTCTTGTTGTGGAGGTGTGTAGCACTGTCTCTTGTTGTGGAGGGTGTGTGGCACTGTCTCTGTTGTGGAGGTGTAGCACTGTCCCTTGTTGTGGAGGTGTGTGGCACTGTCTCTTGTTGTGGAGGTGTGTGGCACTGTCTCTAGTTGTGGAGGTGTGTAGCATTGTCTCTTGTTGTGGAGGTGTGTGGCACTGTCTCTTGTTGTGGAGGTGTGTGGCACTGTCCCTTTTTGTGGAGGTGTGTAGCATTGTCTCTTGTTGTGGAGGTGTAGCATTGTCTCTTGTTGTGGAGGTGTGTGGCACTGTCTCTTTTGTGGAGGTGTGTGTAGCACTGTCTCTTGTTGTGGAGGTGTGTAGCACTGTCTCTTGTTGTGGAGGTGTGTGGCACTGTCTCTAGTTGTGGAGGGTGTGTGGCACTGCTCTGTTGTGGAGGTGTGTGGCACTGTCTCTTGTTGTGGAGGTGTGGCACTGTCCCTTTTGTGGAGGTGTGTGGCCTGTTCTAGTTGTGGAGGTGTGTGGCACTGTCTCTTTGTGGAGGTGTGTAGCACTGTCTCTGTTGTGGAGGTGTGTGCACTGTCCTTGTTGTGAGGTGTGTAGCATTGTCTCTTGTTGTGGAGGTGTGTAGCACTGTCTCTTGTTGTGGAGGTGTGTGGCACTGTCTCTTGTTGTGGAGGTGTGTAGCACTGTCTCTTGTTGTGGAGGTGTGTGGCACTGTCTCTTGTTGTGGAGGTGTGTAGCACTGTCCCTTGTTGTGGAGGTGTGTGTGGCACTGTCTCTTGTTGTGGAGGTGTGTGGCACTGTCTCTAGTTGTGGAGGTGTGTAGCATTGTCTCTTGTTGTGGAGGTGTGGCACTGTCTCTTGTTGTGGAGGTGTGTGGCACTGTCCTTTTGTGGAGGTGTGTAGCATTGTCTTTGTTGTGGAGGTGTGTAGCATTGTCTTGTTGTGAGGTGTGGCACTGTCCCTTTTGTGGAGGTGTAGCACTGTCTCTTGTTGTGGAGGTGTGTAGCACTGTCTCTTGTTGTGGAGGTGTGTGGCACTGTCTCTAGTTGTGGGAGGTGTGTGGCACTGTCTCTTGTTGTGGAGGTGTGTGGCACTGTCTCTAGTTGTGGAGGTGTGTGGCACTGTCCTTTTTGTGGAGGTGTGTGGCACTTCTTAGTTGTGGAGGTGTGTGGCACTGTCCTTTTGTGGAGGTGTGTAGCACTGTCTCTTGTTGTGGAGGTGTGTGCACTGTCCCTTGTTGTGGAGGTGTGTAGCACTGTCTCTTGTTGTGGAGGTGTGTGGCACTGTCTCTATTGTGGAGGTGTGTGGCACTGTCCCTTTTGTGGAGGTGTGTACACTGCCTTGTTGTGGAGGTGTGTAGCACTGTCTCTTGTTGTGGAGGGTGTGTGGCACTGTCTCTAGTTGTGGAGGTGTGTGGCATCCCTTTTGGAGGTGTGTACACTGTCTCTTGTTGTGGAGGTGTGTAGCATTGTCTCTTGTTGTGGAGGTGTGTAGCAATGTTCTTGTTGTGGAGGTGTGTGGCACTGTCTCTGTTGTGGAGGTGTGAGCACTGTCTCTTGTTGTGGAGGTGTGTGGCACTGTCTCTAGTTGTGGAGGTGTGGCACTGTCTCTTGTTGTGGAGGTGTGTGGCACTGTCTCTAGTTGTGGAGGTGTGTGGCACTGTCCCTTTTGTGGAGGTGTGTGGCACTGTCTCTAGTTGTGGAGGTGTGTGGCACTGTCCTTTTGTGGAGGTGTGTAGCACTGTCTCTTTGTGGAGGTGTGTGCACTGTCCCTTGTTGTGGAGGGTGTGTAGCACTGTTCTTGTTGTGGAGGTGTGTGGCACTGTCTCTAGTTGTGGAGGTGTGTGGCACTGTCTCTTGTTGTGGAGGTGTAGCACTGTCTCTTGTTGTGGAGGTGTGTAGCACTGTCTCTTGTTGTGGAGGTGTGTGGCACTGTCTCTAGTTGTGGAGGTGTGTGGCACTGTCTCTTTGTGGAGGTGTAGCACTGTCTCTGTTGTGGAGGTGTGTAGCATTGTCTCTTGTTGTGGAGGTGTGTAGCAATGTCTCTTGTTGTGGAGGTGTGTGGCACTGTCTCTTGTTGTGGAGGTGTGTAGCACTGTCTCTTGTGGAGGTGTGGCACTTCTCTTGTTGTGGAGGTGTGTAGCACTGTCCCTTGTTGTGGAGTGTGTGTGCACTGTCTCTTGTTGTGGAGGTGTGTGGCACTGTCTCTAGTTGTGGAGGTGTGTAGCATTGCTCTTGTTGTGGAGGTGTGTGGCACTGTCTCTTGTTGTGGAGGTGTGTGGCACTGTCTCTTTTTGTGGAGGTGTAGCATTGTCTCTTGTTGTGAGGTGTGTAGCACTGTCTCTGTTGTGGAGGTGTGTGGCACTGTCTCTTGTTGTGGAGGTGTGTGGCACTGTCTCTTGTTGTGGAGGTGTGTAGCACTGTTCTTGTTGTGGAGGTGTAGCACTGTCTAGTTAATGGAGGTGTGTAGCACTGTCTCTTGTTGTGGGGGTGTGTGTACTGTCTCTAACATTGTGGAGGTGTGTGGCACTGTCTCTTATTGTGGAGGTGTGTGGCCAGCCTCTTGTTGTGGGGTGTGTGTACTGTCTCTTGTGTGGAGGTGTGTATGCTGTCTCTTGTTGCTCAGTGCAAATTGTCTCTTGTTGTGGAGTGTGTGTCTCTCTTGTTGTGGGTGTGCTTTATCTCTAGTTGTGGGGTGCATGTGTGTGTCTCTTGTTGTGGAGGTGTATACAGCTGTCTCTTGTTGTGAAGTGCCTTTGCCTCTCTAGTTGGAGGTGTGTGGCACTGTCTCTGGTTGTGGGTGTGTGGCATTGTCTCTTGTTGTGGAGGTGTGGCACTGTCTCTTGGTATGGGGTGTGTATGCTGTCTCCTGGTTAATGGAGGTGTGTAACTGTCTCTTGTGGAGTGTGTGGCACTGTCTCTAGTTAGCCAGAGGTGTGTGGCACTGTCTCTCTTGTTGTGGAGTGTGCTTGTTGTCTCTTGTTGTGGAGTGTGTACTGTCTCTTGTTGTGGAGTGTGTAGCACTGTCTCCTAGTTGTGGAGTGTGTGGCACTGTCTCTAGTTGTGGGTGTGTGGCACTGTCTCTTATTATGGAGGTGTATGCTTGTCTCTTATTGTGGAGGTGTGTAGCACTGTCTCTTAATTTATGGAGTGTATGGCACTATCTGTTTCGCTGGAGGTGTAGCCTGGCACTGTCTCTAGTTGTGGAGTGTGTGGCAGTGTCCCTTTTGTGGGTGTGTGGCACTGTCCTTGTTGTGGGGTGTGTGGCACCTCCTTGTTGTAGGTGTGCTGTCTCTCTGTTGTTGTGGAGTGCTTTCTCCTTTTAATAGGTGTGTGCTTTGTCACTTTTGTAGGTGTGGCACATCCCTTGTTGTGGGTGTGTTGCTTTTCTCTCTTGTTGTGGAGGTGTGTGCTTTATCCTTGTTGTGGGGTGTGTGTACTGTCTCTTGTTGTGGGTGTGTGCTGTCCCTTTTGTGGAAGTGTGTGCTGTCCCCTTTTGTGGAGAGTGTGTGCTTTTGTCCCTTTGTGGGTGTGTGCTGTCTCTTCATTGTGGGTGTGCTTTTTGTCTCTTGTTATGGAAGTGTGTGGCACTGTCCTTTTTGTGGAGTGTGTAGCTGCTCCTTGTGAGTGTGTGACACTGTCTCTTGTTGTGGAGGTGTGTGGCACTGTCTCTTGTTGTGGAGTGTGTGCTTTCATCTCTTGTTGTATGGAGTGTGCTTTTCTCTTGTTGTGGGTGTGGCCTGTCCTTTGTGTGGAGGTGTGTTTTATCTCTTGTTGTGGAGTGTGGCACTGTCTCTTGTTGTGGGTGTGTGTTTTGCCCTTTTGCTCAGGTGTGTGGCACTGTCTCTTGTGGAGGTGTGTGGCCTGTCTCTGGTGTGGAGGTGTGTGGCTGTCCCTTTTGTGGGGTGTGTGGCACTGTCCCTTGTTAATAGGTGTGTGGCACTGTCTCTTGTTGTGGGTGTGTGGCACTGTCACTTTTTTGTGGAGTGTGTGTGTCCTTTTGTGGAGTGTGTGGCCTGTCCCTTATTGTGGGTGTGTGGCTTCCTCCTCTTGTTGTGGAGGTGTGTGGCTGTCGCCCACACACAATGGGTGTGTGTACTGTCCCTTGTGTGGAGGTGTGTGGCACACTGTCCCTTTGTGGAGATTAATGTGTAACTGTCCCTTGTTGTGGAGAAGTGTGTAGCACTATCTCTTGTTGTGGAGGTGTGGCACTGTCTCTTGTTGTGGGTGTGTGGCACTGTCCCTTTGTGGTGTGTGGCACTGTCCTTTTGTGGAGGGTGAAAATGTGGCTGTCCTTTTTGTGGAGATGATAGTGGCTGTCCTTGTTGTGGAGGAAGTGTGTGGCACTGTCTCTTGTTGTTGTGGAGTGTGTGGCACTATCTCTTGTTGTAGGTGTGTGGTACTGTCCTTTTTGTGGGTGTGGCTGTCCTTTTGTGGGTGTGTGGCACATCCTTGTTGTCAGTGTGTGGCACCATCTCTTATTGCTGGGTGTGTGGCACTGTCTTGTTGTGGAGGTGTGTGTGTCCTTTGTGGGTGTGTGGCTGTCCTTTTGTGGAGTGTGTATTTTCATCCCTTGTTAATGAGTGTGTGGCACTGTCTCTTGGGGAGGTGTGTGTTTGTCCCTTTTTGTGGGTGTGCTGTGTCCTTTTTTTGTGGAGGTGTGTAACTGCTTGCTTTGTGGGGTGTGTGTGGCACAACCTCTTGTTAATGGGTGTGGCAATGTCTCTTGTTGTGGAGGTGTGTGGCACTGTCTCTTGTTGTGGAGGAGTGTGGCACTGTCCCTTTTGTGGAGGAGTGTGGCACTGTCTCTTGTTGTGGAGGAGTGTGGCACTGTCTAATGTTGTATCACTCCTTCTCCCTGGCGAGGTGAGTGCCACTCCTCCACTACAGCAAGGAGACAGAGCCACTCCACTACAATAAGGACAGTGTCACTGCACTGGCTAATATGCAGCCACCTCCACTATATAAGGACCGTGCCACTCCACTACTAAGGGCAGCACCTCCACTATATTAAGGACATGCTACTCCCCACTACAAACGAGTACTAGGACAGTGTCACATATCAGCGACACTGCCACTCCACTACAATAAGGACAGTGCCACCTCCACTACAATAAGGACAGTGTCACTCCCCCACTACAACGAGTGCAATTAGGACAGTGTCACTACAATAAGGACACTGCCACTCCACTACAATAAGGGCAGTCCCACCTCCACTATAATAAGGACAGTGCCACTCCACTACAATAAGGACAGTGCCACTCCACTACAATCAGGACAGTGCCACTCCACTACAATAACGACAGTGCCACATTCCATCACAACGAGAGGACAGTGCCACATCCTACAACACAGCGACGGGACAGTGCCGCAACCTCCATCACAGCAAGAGGACAGTGCCACATCCTACATCACAGCGAGAGGACAGTGCCACATCCTTCATCACAACGAGAGGACAGTGCCACATCCTACATCACAGCGAGGGGACAGTGCCGCAACCTCCATCACAACGAGAGGACAGTGCCACACCACAACAGCATCACCGGTACATTGATCCCTGGCAAGACACTGCTTACACAATAATTCATCAAGCAGTTATCGACGAGAAGATGAGGTTTTAGGACACTCACCAGTCAGTGTAGGAGATCCATGGAGATGCTGGAGACTAGGAGGCCGCGCTGGGCTTCTCCATGACGCGCTGGACGACACTATCCTGCAGTAGGGAGTAATACACCTGTCCCTCCTCTTTCCTCCCCGCCACACCACTACTACCAATAACTCTTTTATTCGCTTGGTGGTTCTTGTTTCTAGTTATATGGCTGGATAAACTAGTATACTAGCACTAGGAGGGGTGGTCAGGGACTAGCAGGACTTGGCCTTGGGGCAGCTGTTAGTACCAAGGAACTAGGAGCAGGCTGAAGCCGAGGTGGGGGGGGGTGTAGCTGGTGGTGGAGCAGCAGCCGCTCCCAGAGATGTTGTCGCGGTGATTTCTCTGCGCGCACTGACTGTCACTTCACCGACGACGCTCCCGGCGCCCCTCCCCCTCCCAGGTCCAGGCCTCTCCTCCTCCCGGTCATGGCCCTTCCCCGCCCCTCCACCCAAGATCCCGTCCCTCCTCCCGTCTCCCTCCACCCCCGATCCTGGCCCGTCCCCGCCCCTCCCCGACCACCATTACCCCTTCCCCGGCTGCTCACCAAAAAAGCCCAATACACCGCCGTCATCATCGTCACAGTCACCACATGGCTGCTGGGGCAAGATGTACTTACTGCCGTGAAGGAGGAGTATCTCGCCTACCTCAGTTCCTCCCACCGTCACGGGCGCTCCTCCACCACCAACCTCCGGTGAACCATATTATCCTTTCAACCTCAGATTTAAAACCGGATCTAATTGGCTCATTTAACTTACGGTATCGAGAAAGCTGTGTTTAATGGCGTCTATATTAATCTTGAGGCCTTGTTACACACCTCTAGTTATGGGCAGGTGTTTAATGAAGAGGATCTTTCAGGGTGCGGGACAAAGGCATCAATAGTGATACATGTACTCTTTATTATCACGTGGTGGAGGGAGAAGGCCCGACACACACACACACACACATCTTCCCTCCCTCATTTACCCATAAACTCTTAGCATTAATAAAAAGTAAACAATGGTGAGAGTCCTACTTGACCAGGCCGTGAATGGGGGTGGGTGCATAAGTGACCTAACACCACTGAATGAACACCTCTACAACCTGCCGAAACTTGATCCTGGGAAGCACATTACCTATCATCGGATATTAGATAATTATAGTCAATATAATCTCGGCTAAGGGTAATAATCGGGTATAATCAGATAATCGGGGAAAATCAAAATATCTTAAGTCTCTGGTGTTACGGGCAGAAATATTACGTCAAATTATCTGGACCGACTCAGTAAAGGCGGGCATATACTGTCCCTCTGGCGGCACTCTCACTA
>NW_024720773.1:6281831-6304331 GCF_018991925.1 Homarus americanus | reverse complement strand
TCCCCTCCTTTCCCTCCCTGCCCTTTTCTCTCCTTCCTCCCTCCTCCTCCCTCCTTTCCTCCTCCCTCCTCCTCCTCCTCCTCTCCTTTCCCCTCTCCTCCTCCCCCACGAAAAAAAAATATTACAGAACTCCTTAAATCATAGTACTATTCAAGGGTAGGTTAGGTTAGGTTAGGTTAGATTAGGTTAGGTTTAGATTAGGTTAAGTTAGGTTAGGTTAGGTTAGGTTAGATTAGGTTTGGTTAGGTTAGGTTACGTTTTTACGTCGACGTCTTTATTAATCAAGTGACACACGCTGGGGGTATCTAATGTTCACGTGGGACAATTAGTACAATTTACAACTACAAAACTCGTAAGTAAAAAAAAAAATTCTGATTCTCGTAAGATTCTACGTTTTATTTATCTCCTGGGAATATGATGAAACTCCCAATGCAATTTCGAGGCAATTTTTTCCGTCATCTCACGTCGCAGCTTAAATAAGTGGGTTACCTGTAGTCTTACGGAGCTGTAGAGGAAGAGCGTAAGACTATTTGGGAATCGGACGGGTGGGTGGGTGGGTGGGGTAGAGGTGGGGTGGTGAGGGTGTGGTGGTGAGGTGTGGTGTGGTGGTGAGGGTGTGGGTGGTGGTGGAGGTGTGGGGTGGGGGGCAGGAGGGTGGGGGTAGTGAGGCGAGGGGGGTGGTGAGGGTGGAGTGGTGGAGGCGAGGGTTAGGTTAGGTTAAAATAGAGACCTTAGTGTTGACGGACGGAGCACCAGAGCCAATACTAATACCCTCACCTAACACTTTCCTGGGCAGGTGGGTGGGTGGGTGGGTGGGCGGGCGGGTAGGCGGGCGGGGGGCTAGGGAGGAGAGGGGGGATTAAGATGTTGTTGACAAGGTTGCCACTAAATTTACGGTCAAATATTTTTTTTTACTTTTTTTTTTTTGGTTGAACTGATATAATTCGTCTTTTTTTTTAATATTTACCATAAAATTCACAATGATGACCAACACTCAGTAATTTCCTTAAACACACACAATTAACCTAACTAATTTTATTCCCCTAATTAAATATATTTCATGGGATTTCACACTCCAGCTTATTTTACCTGAAGATCAACCATAATAACGCTACCTGGAGGGGTTAAATTAGGTTAGGTTGATGTTATGTTGAGGTTAGGTTAGGTTTGGTTAGGTTAGGTTAGGTTAGGTTAGCATCAAGAGGTTAATCTTTGGGTGAAATAACTTGGGGGTGTCAAATCTTCAAGTAATCCCAATTATACTTAGAATTAACATGAAACCCACAAAATCGACCAATCACATTACACGGGGACACAACAAGTAAGAACAGCAATGGAAAAGCCAACCAAACCTTAAAAAAAATATCTAACTCTTTCCTTGAAAAAAAAAATCAAAATAAATAAATAAATAAATAAATGCTCCATATGCTCCATCTCTAAAATGCTCTCACCGCCCCTGTCTGGATTACTGTATACAGGCAATGAATACCTTGGAGACATTACCTTGGAGACATTACCTTGGAGACTATAACATTATCCCCCGTGAACCCAGATCATTTTCAGTTCACCAAGGCCTCCTACAGGAAGACTATAAGGAGAGACATCCACACGCAGGAGGTATAGATCTATAGATGAGTCAAATGAGCACCATCCCATAGAGGTCAGAACAGTTACCGAGTTTTTAAAGTAGTTCTAGACAAGACTTAACAAGAACACTGGACGGAGCCTATACAGATCACTGCATGGCCATCTTTCCTCGGCATGGCCATCTTTCCTCGGCATGGCCATCATTCCTCGGCATGGCCATCTTTCCTCGGCATGGCCATCTTTCCTCGGCATGGCCATCTTTCCTCGGCATGGCCATCTTTCCTCGGCATGGCCATCTTTCCTCGGCATGGCCATCGCTAGGTAAGGTGGCCATTGGGTAGATAGGTGGTTGGTTGGTTGGTTGGTTGACATAGGTAGGTAGGTAAATAAATTCTTAACAATTCTATAAAAAAAAAAAAACAGCAAAACAACAGGGGACGTTGAGGCGCCGCACACGACACAGGAAGCGACAATTTGTTGGACGCGATACGACGGTGACATGAACCATCAAGATCGTAAACAAAGACGACCAAACATCCGCTACTCTTCCACAACAACCATAGTATTATTAACACCCATGTACTAACACCATGGTTCTCACACTTATGTCCTAACGCCATGGTTCTCACACCCATGTCCTAACACCATGGTTCTCACACCCATGTACTAACACCATGGTTCTCACACTTATGTACTAACACCATGGTTCTCACACCCATGTACTAACACCATGGTTCTCCCACTTATGTACTAACACCATGGTTCTCACACTTATGTACTAACACCATGGTTCTCACACTCATGTACTAACACCATGGTTCTCACACTCATGTACTAACACCATGGTTCTCACACTCATGTACTAACACCATGGTTCTCACACCCATGTACTAACACCATGGTTCTCACACTTATGTACTAACACCATGGTTCTCACACTTATGTACTAACACCATGGTTCTCACACTTATGTACTAACACCATGGTTCTCACACCCATGTACTAACACCATGGTTCTCACACCCATGTACTAACAATTCATGGTTCTCACACTCTATGTACTCTGGGAACAACAACAACAACAACAACAACAACAACAACAACAATAATAATAATAATAATAATAATAATAATAACTAATAATAATAAATAATAGTAATAAATAATAATAATAATAATAATAATAATAATAATAATAATAATAATAATAATAATAATAATAATAATTAATCAACTGACCGCTCAAAGATGATCTCTCGTCTCCCAGCTCTTGTCTCCAGCATCTCATAATTACCTGTGGGAGATAAGAAGAAAAAGTTACGTGCCTGGAGGAGGAGAGACAATAAGTATCTCTGTTTCAAGGAGTTAGCTGAGACTAAGAGACCGTGTGTGTGTGTGTGTGTGTGTGTGTGTGTGTGTGTGTGTGTGTGTGTGTGTGTGTGTGTGTGTGTGTGTGTGTGTGTGTGTGTGTGTGTCCAACATAACTGTATTTCGTGAGCTCATAATAGTATACACATTATAAACACCTGTCTTCCTAACACACACATTATAAACACCTGTCTTCCTCACACACGGCCATAAACATCAGCTCTAAACAATAATAATATTTGTCAGTAGGCTGCCATACAGGTATACAATTCGGTAGCCAGCTATGCTTAAACTATGCAGCTATACCGTGTAGCATGAATATAGACAATGTAGGTATGCGGTGCAGGTAGGCCACGGGGAGGGGGTGGGTGGCCACAGGAGGGAGGAGGGGGGTGCAGGTACTGAAGCCACAGGGGGGAGGAGGGGTGCAGGTAGGCTACGGGGGAGGGGGTGCAGGTAGGCCACGGGAGGGGTGCAGGTAGGCCACGGGAGGGAGGAGGGTGCAGGTAGGCCACGGGGAGGGTGCAGGTAGGCCACGTGGGGGAAGGAGGGGGGTGCAGGTAGGCCACGGGGAGGAGGGGTGGGTAGGCCACAGGGGAGGGTGTAGGTAGGCCTACAGGGGAGGGGGTGCAGGTAGGAAGGCCAAGGGGGAGGGGTGGTGCAGGTAGGCCACGGGGGGTGCAGGTAGGCCACCGGGGGGAGGGAGGTGGTGCAGGTAGGCCAAGGGGAGGGGTGGTGCAGGTAGGCCACGGGGGTGCAGGTAGGCCACGGGGAGGAGGGGTGGTGCCTTGGGTAGGCCAAGGGGAGGGGTGGTGCAGGTAGGCCACGGGGGGGAGGGTGTAGTATCCTGTGTGCCGTGACAGCGCAGGTAAACAACAATGATAAACAGTGAAGCAACTTGACCAAGGATAAACGATAAAGCTGCCAGGTGCTTATTTCCAGGAGGGTCCTTTCTTTACGGTTATGTTTGGTCTCTAATCACTAATATGTCTACAGGTCTCTAATCAGTAATAATATGTCTACAGGTCTCCAATGACTAATATGTCTACAGGTCTCTAATCAGTAATAATATGTCTACAGGTCTCTAATCAGTAATAATATGTCTACAGGTCTCTAATCACTAATATGTCTACAGGTCTCTAATCAGTAATAATATGTCTACAGGTCTCTAATCAGTAATAATATGTCTACAGGTCTCTAATCAGTAATAATATGTCTACAGGTCTCTAATCACTAATATGTCTACAGGTCTCTAATCAGTAATAATATGTCTACAGGTCTCTAATCAGTAATAATATGTCTACAGGTCTCTATTCAGTAATAATATGTCTACAGGTCTCTAATCACTAATATGTCTACAGGTCTCTAATCACTAATATGACTACAGGTCTCTAATCACTAATATGTCTACAGATCTCTAATCACTAATATGACTACAGGTCTCTAATCACTAATATATCTACAGGTCTCTAATCACTAATATGTCTACAGGTCTCTAATCACTAATATGTCTACAGGTCTCTAATCACTAATAATATGACTACAGGTCTCTAATCACTAATATGTCTACAGGTTTCTAATCAGTAATAATATGTCTACAGGTCTCTAATCACTAATATATCTATAGAAGTATTAGTGAAAGTTTATCGATAGAAATTCAACATTGTGTTTGGACTATCCGAGGCTGGCGGATCACTCCAACATTCTGTGGTTAATAATACAAAAACTCACTCTCTTCCCTTCATCTATTATGGACTTTGTTTTTCTTTACCTTTGAATTGTTTAACACCATAACTTTCTTAAGATATGGGTGTTAATAATATGTTGTCTATGAGTTACTGTTTGCATGACTCCATTACGTGTGATAACTCGTTAGCTACAGTGTGTTCATAAATGATTAGCCTGATTAAAACATGAGAGGAGACTGTTTTTAGGGTAATTATTTATGGACACCCTGTATATCATTTAGACCTTTACCTCACACTAAAACAGTACTGTCGTCATCACACAGGAAAAGTTTTACAGTTAACACGAATACGTATATTGTTTACATTACACAGAAAGAGCAAAGGTCCCAGGATAATCTCTTAGGGACTCCACACGCTATTGACATGGATGTTCACTCAGTGTTATTAACAACAACAATTTACTTCCTGTTGGTAAGATATAATTAAAACCAATTAACAGACCCAATGCCAAAAGCCTACAGTTTTCACATAATATATCATGATCAACTGTATCGATAGCTTTTTGTACTGTATCGATAGCTTTTTGTACTGTATCGATAGCTTTTTTTTGTACTTCAAGTCTGGCGTTACCATACCTGTGTAATGTGCCTGAGCTGTTTGGGATCTGATAGTAAGGTGAATCAGGTTGGTGTCAGCTGAGTGAGAGCCCCTTAAAGTCTGATTGGTAGAGGTGAATCAGGTTGGTGTCAGCCGAGTGAGAGCCCCTTAAAGTCTGATTGGTAGAGGTGAATCAGGTTGGTGTCAGCCGAGTGAGAGCCCCTTAAAGTCTGATTGGTAGCTGTACAGATTATACTCCACGAGATATCTTTCCACCTGAACGTACAGTACACTGCTCTGGCCTGTAATTACCTACGTCACACCTGTTACCTTCCTTGTACGCAGGTGTTACTCTGGTGAACTTATTTTCATGTGGTACAGTATTGGTGCTAATGGAGACATGAATTAGAGGTGTTATTGGTGACTTATACGCATTATAAACATCTGAGTCTCATACGCATTTTAACATCTGAATCTCATACGCATTATATCTGCCTTTCATACGCATTACATCTGACTCATACACATTATAAACAAGTCTCCATACACATTATAAACATCTGATTCATACGCATTATAAACATCTGATTCATACACATTATAAACATCTGACTGTCATACGCATTATAATCACCTCGCATACACATTATAAACACCTGACTCTCAAATGCATTATAAACACCTGACTCGCATACAGATACATACGTAGCAGGAAAATATCAACATAAACATTTTTTTTCTTTAGATTCGCCTCACATTCTCGGTGTCTGGCGAGCTGATGACGTCACCAGGGTAAACACCTCGAAGGTCACTCAGTTGATGGTACAGCACGACCTGACTGACTCCCTTCCTGCCTTCCTTCCCTCCTCCTCCTCCCCCTCTTCCTCTTATTTCATCCTCCTTCTTCCTCTTACTTTTTCCTTCTCTCACTCCTTCTTCCTACTCTTCCTCCGTCTCATTCCTCCTCCTCCTTATCATAGCAGAAAATAATATTTGGGTGGGGACACTTACCACCTGAGAGCCTTGGGTAAGTCACTCTTAAAGGCAGTTTGGTTAATGAGGTTAGTCCTTCCTCCTCTTTCTTCCTCCACTTCCTTCCCTCCTCTTCCTCCTCCTCTTTCTTCCTCCACTTCCTTCCCTCCTCTTCCTCCTCCTCTTTCTTCCTCCACTTCCTTCCCTCCTTCTTCCTCCTCCTCTTTCTTCCTCCTCTTTCTTCCTCCTTCCTCCAACCTTCCTTCGTTCAGTCTTCTTCACACTCATCCTGTCCCCTTCTCCTCCTCTTCCTCCTGTCTCCTATACGTATACCAGTCTCCTATACCAATACCTGTCTCCTATGCCAATACCTGTCTCCTTCTGTCTCCTATACATATACCAGTCTCCTATGCCAATACCTGTCTCCTTACACCAGTCTCCTATACCAATACCTGTCTAACTTCTGTCTCCTATACATATACCAGTCTCCTACACCAGTCTCCTATACCAATACCTGTCTCATTCTGTCTCCTATACATATACCAGTCTCCTACACCAGTCTCCTATACCATTATAATTACAAAAAAATATATATCAAACAGAACACAACCAGGATTATAGAGTTTTGTTTACATTGTCTCTATAGTTATCTCTCTAATTATAGGAGTTAATAAGAGAACCATTAAGAAGGTAGAGTGTATTTATTACATTTGTGATGGTATTATAATGTGTTAATATAATTGATGATTTAACCCTTTGAGACTTAAAGGGTGAAATCATCGTCATCTGAGTTAAATCATCGTCATCAAAGGGTTAAATCATCGTCATCTGAGTTAAATCATCGTCATCTGAGTTAAAGAGTTAAATCATCGTCATCTGAGTTAAATCATCGTCATCAAAGGGTTAAATCATCGTCATCTGAGTTAAATAATCGTCATCTGAGTTAAATCAACGTCATCTGAGTTAAATCATCGTCATCTGAGCTAAACAGTGTGGTGAAACAGACGACAGTGATACATTCAGAAAAAATAAAATGAAAATTTGATTGATGAAGAGATGGACTGAGGGGAGCTGAAGGATCCCACCAAGACCGAAACTACAGTGAGGGGAGGGGGGTGAGGGGTGAGGGGGTGAGGGGAGTGTGGGGTGAGGGGGTGACGAAACCCTAGAGGTGATCACCCTACCCCCTTCCTCCCCTCACACATAATGCCAGTACCAGAGATCATAGACTAAGCTGATCAAGAGACTGTTTACATACTCAAGCTGAGACAAAACAACTTCTCACTTATGTAGTGTTGGAACAGCTTACTCGAGTATGTGTGTGTGTATGTGTGTGTGTGTGTGTGTGTCAGTGTGTGTTTGGTTAGTTACGTCTGCCAAATGTGTCCTCTAGAAACGACTAGACAAGCAGAGGGCAGGTTAGGATGTTTTAGATGACACTAACTAACTACCCCCCCTCTCTCCCATATCACTACCACCATTACCAAATTACCCACCTCCCATCTCTACCACCACACACCACTAACACCACCACCACCACCCACCACTACCACCAACCCCACCCACCCACCACTACACCACCCCCCACCACCACCCACCACTAACACCACCCCTCACCACTTCACCACCCCCCACCACCACCCACCACTCCCCACCACCACCCCCTCACCACCACCACCCCTCACCACCCCCCACCACACACCCACCACCCCACCACCTCACCACCACCCACCTTTCACCACCACCACCCCCTCACCACCCCCACCCCCTCACCACCACCCCCTCACCACCACCACCACCCACAAAGACGCCATCAAGTAAGGGTATCAATAATGGGACACAAGAGATAGAGTGACACACGCCACTAATCTACACCACATTTCTGAGCGCCATAATGACCCACTCGGGATTTCTCTGTCTGTCTGTCTGTCACCTTCCTCTCTGTCTGTCTGTCTGTCTGTCTGTCTGGCACCTTCCTCTCTGTCTGTCTGTCTGTCTGTCTGGCACCTTCCTCTCTGTCTGTCTGTCTGTCTGTCTGTCTGGCACCTTCCTCTCTGTCTGTCTGTCTTGGGTATGGGGACTTCTCTTAATACACTTAGAAACATATTATGGGCCATTAATTGTTTATTCTAAGTCTATTATTATTATTATTATTATCATCGTCATCATCATCATCATCATCATCATCATCATCATCGTCATCATCATCATCATTATCTTTCTGTTGTGAGAGGGAAGCATGAATGGGTCTATTTCTGAGTCTGCCCAGTGCCTGTCCGATCATCTCACCAAGGACTGATCCCCTTCCCAAGGTGAATTGAGTTTTTTTAGTTTGCCTATTCTGAGTAATTCGGTCAGGTCTTGACACTGAGGGTGGTATCACTTCTCACTGCCACGCAAAACAGTGGTTCATATACATTGGACGTCATATTCTAATTGAAGACTAATTAGTGTGGGCCAGCAGCAAATTTGGGAAAAATAGCAAGAATGTCCTCAAGCACCCCTGATTCAATGTAGTAATTACAAAGTTCATGATACAATAAGTCAGGTGGCCTGAAGTCTTTGACAGTGTCACATTCAATAATATAGTGTTCAAGTGTATGCTTTAAAGGTTTATCACAAAGTTTACATGCTGAGTGTTCCGGTATGGGTACAGCGTTACTAACCTGCCAGATGTGTCTGTATCCTAGCTTAATTCTGGCCACGACTACATCACATTGTCTGGTTCTGTCCTTATGCTGGCCATACCGGTACCTCTTGTCACAAAATCTGTCATATTTACTAATGCTACAACTGCCAGGTCTCTCTGCCTATCTCAGTTCTTCTAGATCAGAGTTCATGATTCTGACTTGAATGTTTTTAAGTACAGCATTGGACAGGCCAAGGTCACGGTCAACATTTTCTTTCTTACATGCCTCATTGGCCAGTCCATCAGCACGGTCATGATACAGTACCTAATTCCAACACGGGACGGAATCTACACAAATTCGATACGAAAGTCCCTAACGCTAAAGTGACTTAACCTAACGCTAACCTAACTTTACCTAACCTAACGCTAAACTGACTTAACCTAACGCTATCTAACCTAACCTGACCTAACGCTAAACCGACTTAACCTAACGCTATCTAACCTGACCTAACGCTAACCTAACCCAACCTAACATACCCTCAGGTAGTGTTATGTTGCTCACGCATTAGGTGAAATAAACTGGGGGAAGGAGGGAGGGAGGGAGGGAAGGAGAAGGTGACGAAGAGGGTGAGGGAGGGAGGGAGGGGTCATATACAGGTAGTCCTAACATTCTCCCTACATTATACTTTAAATTGCTACCTCTGGAAGGACTTAAACAAGGGTGACGTCATGACCCCTCAACCCCCTAATAAGTTCCCCATCACCACCGTCACCATAGGTCATTCACCCATCCAAAGAAACACTCCACAACACACTCAACCACCCTAACGACACATCCCAACACACTCCACCACCCCCAACGACACACTCCACCACCCCCAACGACACATCCCAACACACTCAACGACACACTCCACCACCCCCAACGACACACTCCACCACCCCCAACGACACATCCCAACACACTCAACCACCCCAACGACACACCCCTCAACACACTCAACCAACCCCAACAACACACTCCATCGCCCTAACAACACACTCCACCACCCCCCTCCCCCACACTCCCTCCTCAGGTCATCATTATCTACTAAGTACCAGAGTTCAGCGTAACCACCCGGGCGTAATTGAAGGTCACAGTCATTAAGGAGGTGGTCGTTTGCACTAGCAAGGTCGTTAAAGGTCGGGACAATGGATCCATTTATGTCAAGGAAGAGTGTGTGTGCGTGTGTGTGTGTGTGTGAGCGTGTGTGTGTGCGTGTGTGTGTGTGGCAGCAACAGGAACTCCACATGAGGGCAGGTTAGGCAGAGCGCTTCACTGTGAACATTATAGATGAAAAATTAATGTGATAACCTTTCAACATTCTGAGGCGTGAAGGGTGAGGGTGACCTTGTACCGAGGCGTAGTTTTTACCCAGTCAGGAACTACACAACTGGCACCCGGGATCGTCTATTATAAAGTGATACAAAGTGAAGATAGAGAACAGATAAGGTACACGTAGGTATAGAGAACCCCTCCCCACCACCGGCGTCTCACCCCATTCAAAAGAACCAAAAAAAGTACAAGTGGGATTATGTCGGTCCATTGAGAAGTCACCATTACACTCCAACTCCCTCACCATAGGACAAGAACCGAACGTTGTAACCACTTGACCACCTCAGCACCACAATGCAGGGCAATCACCACACACACAAGAAAACTCATTACCGTCAACGCCTGATAACTTGTTGTGGTTCTCCTACACATCTTGGTTAATGATAGTTCGCTGACATTTGGTTAATGATAGTTCGCTGACATTTGGTTAAAAGTTCACTGACATTTGGTTAATAATTCACTAATAATTTGACCGAGTTCCCGATTCCAAACACCCGGACGGACGCTACGTTTGTCGGTAAACACTTTGATAATTATAAACGTTCTTCAATATCTTGTTATGTTGTAAATAAAGGATATACTGTTGGTAAATGTTGAGTTACGACGACAGTTTTGACGTGTGTGTGTGTGTGTGTGTGTGGGCTTCATACGATCACGTGGCTATTAACACCCATTTTATTGCACCTGATGATTAAACACCCTAACACTATACCTGGGTGATGTTATGTTTACTCTGGAAGGTAAAATAAGCCACTCACACACAGGAGAAGGAAACATACACTAGTGAACGATAACTACTATAAGACGTGAGCCACATAAGCCAGGAGTCACGTAACACACACGGGATGATACAAGATATATCCATCCACCGCTCTCTCTCTCATCCATCCACCGCTCTCTCTCTCTCTCATCCATTCACCGCTCTCTCTCTCATCCATTCACCGCTCTCTCTCTCTCTCATCCATCCACCACTTTCCCCGCCAGCACAGCTGTACACATGGGGCACTGGGCAGGGGTGGGTAGACGTCTTTTATGCCTCGTCAAGAGATCTTAGGTCAGGGTCGCTGCTCTATATTTATCCCGCTGCCATTGACGTGTTGTGGTGGGCGGGTGGTACAGCTTCTCTCTTGTTAATGCCTTTACGTAGTTCCCGAGCACGGTGATGTCACAGTGACATCACCCACATGAATCTAATCTATGTATATACATGTGTATGTGTATATGTATGCATATGTGTGTATGTGTGTGTATATGTATATATTTCATGTAGATCCACAATGAAAACGTGGATAAGATAAATCTTGATAAAATCACACAGGGGAAAAGGGAAACAATGGAGCACCTTAGCTTTCGTCTTTATTCAAGACATCTTCAGAGGTAACTGAATTACATGGACGGAGAGAGGCTTAAGTACACAGGGTGACCTTACTAAGCATGAGGTCAGGTCATAATCATGACATCCACTAATCCGCACACCAACACCAACACACACGCAGAGGAACTTAAGAGAAAGGGCGACGTGACTAGTCAAGTTAAGCCAGGTCAAAATATGGGACTCACTAATCATCTATCCTACATCTAACTCAAAGGTTTTCAAAGCATTTTTAACCTTGGGCCACTGACACATATGTGTATATGTACAGGGGTATGTATATGTGTATGTATGCATATACCTGGATCACGCGCACCTACAGTGATTTACTTGCATATAACATAAGAACATAAGAACATCAGAAAATAAGGAGTCTGCAATAGGCCGATTGGCCTGTGCATGGCAGCTCCTGTCGAGAGTTACTACCACTCTCTATCATCCATGAATCTATCCAGCCTCCTTTTGAAACTTTCCAGCGTTCCAGCACTTACTACAAAGATGCTAAGCTTGTTCCACTCGTCCACCACCCTGTTTGTAAACCAGTTCCTTCCTATCTCCCTCCTAAACCTAAACTTATCCAACTTAAATCCGTTGTTCCGAGTCCTATCCTGCTCGGATATTATAAGAACTTTATCTATATCACCTTTATTGATTCCTTTCACCCACTTGAATACTTCTATCATATCTCCCCGCACTCTTCGTCTTTCTAGGGAATGCAAGTTTAGTTTCTTTAACCTATCCTGATATGAAAGGTTTCTAAGCCTCGGAATCATTTTCGTCATTCTTCACTGCACCGACTCTAGTGAATTGATATCCATTCTATAATAAGGGCACCAGAACTGAACCGCATAATCGAGGTGCGGCCTGACTAGCGCAAGATATAGTTGCAATAAGACCTCTGCACTCTTATTACTTACACTTCTAGATATAAAACCCAATGCTCTGTTTGCCTTATTTCGAACATTAACGCACTGTTTTCTAGGCCGTAGGTCCGGGCTTACAAGTACCCCTAGGTCTCTTTCACAAGTCGACTTCTCTATAATCAACGACCTCACCAGTCAAGACTCGAACCCTAGACCTGATGCGTGTGACCAGGTAACGCTACCCACCATGCCACAAGGACACTAAAAGCAATCCTAGACTATGTTATATTTCACACAAAGCCTGTTCATCGAGCTGATGGCGCCGTGAACCTCCCATTGGGGATTGCCCATGCCACATACAGTAGCTAGCATTCACGAGTGTATGTTTCCTTCTCCAGTGAGACATAAAGCACACCTGCACAGTAATACAAACACACCACCGTAATGTAAACATACATTAAAACAAACATATACCAAAAGAGTTAATTAAAAAACACACATGCACAGTGCACTTGGTGAGCTGTCCGGTCTTTATGGGTTATTCCTTAACACTGGGTCATACAGCTCGTTAACTCGAGGAGCTTTTGGGCGGGGGGCGGTTGTGGAGTTGGCGACAGCTTCCACACCTTATAAGAAGTCACCCCAGGGCGGCCCTAAGGCAGCCAGCCTCCAACACGAGAGTCAACCATTGTTATTATTATTATTACTGGGCACCGCCTGCCTGCCTGCATCCTGTGAAAAGTGAAGGGCACATCATTACAGGCGCCAACAGGGAAACATAAGAAGTTCAGGCTTGTCTTCTTCACTTACTTGATGATAGGGTGAGCATGCCTGGGGGCCACTCAGTGTATTAGCAACTGAAGGATGAACTAGTGTACACTGGAGGACTCCTTGTACTGCATGGTTCATGGCCTGGCAGGTCCCTCCCTCATACTGTCAAGTGTGGCAGGTCCCTCCCTCATACTGTCAAGTGTGGCAGGTCCCTCCCTCATACTGTCAAGTGTGGCAGGTCCCTCCCTAATACTGTCAAGTGTGGCAGGTCCCTCCCTAATACTGTCAAGTGTGGCAGGTCCCTCCCTAATACTGTCAAGTGTGGCAGGTCCTCCCTAATACTGTCAAGTGTGGCAGGTCCCTCCCTCATACTGTCAAGTGTGGCAGGTCCTTTCCTCATACTGTCAAGTGTGACAGATCCCTCCCTAACACTGTCAAGTGTGGCAGGTCCTTCCCCTACTGTCAAGTGTGAGCTGTCAAGTGTGACAGATCCCTCCCTAATACTGTCAAGTGTGACAGGTCCTTCCCTCATACTGTCAAGTGTGGCAGGTCCCTCCCTCATACTGTCAAGTGTGACAGGGCCCTCCTTAATACTGTCAAGTGTGACAGGTCCCTCCTTAATACTGTCAAGTGTGACAGGTCCCTCCTTAATACTGTCAAGTGTGACAGGTCCCTCCTTAATACTGTCAAGTGTGACAGGTCCCTCCTTAATACTGTCAAGTGTGACAGGTTTCCTCCTTAATACTGTCAAGTGTGACAGGTTCCTCCTTAATACTGTCAAGTGTGACAGGTTTCCTCCTTAATACTGTCAAGTGTGACAGGTTCCTCCTTAATACTGTCAAGTGTGACAGGTTTCCTCCTTAATACTGTCAAGTGTGACAGGTCCCTCCTTAATACTGTCAAGTGTGACAGGTTCCTCCTTAATACTGTCAAGTGTGACAGGTTTCCTCCTTAATACTGTCAAGTGTGACAGGTTCCTCCTTAATACTGTCAAGTGTGACAGGTTTCCTCCTTAATACTGTCAAGTGTGACAGGTTCCTCCTTAATACTGTCAAGTGTGACAGGTTCCTCCTTAATACTGTCAAGTGTTAGGCCTGTCACTAGGAGGACCTGTAGGAGGACGACGTTGTAACTATCTCCACGGCACAGTCTTGTACACACGACCTGTTGAGGCGGAGGCGGAGGTTGGTCAACATTGTACTGGTGGCAGCAGGGAGGCATCACCAACAACTGCGTCGTCCAGTGGAAGGCCTCACTATGTGTGGTGTGTCCGATATTTGAGATGGTTGAGGGCGAGGGTGGCATCTACGTCTTTCTCCTCCGTGGTTTGCTTCTTTAGCGAGGCGATCAACAGTGACAGACAGCAACTTCAACGTGGGAGGGAGAGAGCCTCGAGGAACTTGATACGGATGTTATCAGTGTTGTGGGAGCAGGAGGCTGGGGGAGGGTGAGGAGATGCTGCTCACACACACACATACACACACTATTACGACACCTAATAACAAGTACTCACGCACGCATACACCCACAGTCCGTTATCACCCACCCTCCTCCTTCACCCCCTCCTCCTTCACCTCCTCCAACACCAGCATCACCAGCTCTCAATAACACAACACGCAGTACAATACGAACCACTAACAATGTCGACTTCCTTAACTACCCAATTTACAATAGACTGACGCTCGTAATATCATGTATCTCTTTGATGATTAACAGATGCATAAACATGACCTTTAACCCCTCTCCCCAGGTCATAGGTCACTGCTAGATGCATCACTGTCACTCAAAGTAAAAGTTTATGATTTAGTGCCCGGGATAAAAGGGACCCACAATCGTCGACACATAAACGATACAACATACGGCTGAATAATGCACCAGGAGAATGTATGAATGTATGTACTGTATGTGTATGTATTTGTAAGTATACGTGTATTTGTGTATATACCTGTACGTGCTTAAGTTGTGTGTACGTATTAGTGTGTATACAAATAGATGTATGTAAGAATTATCTATGTGTATGTATATGTGTGTACGTATACCTGTGTGTATATATGAATTTAATGTAAATATATACTCATCCTGTGGGCGGTGTAGGACAAGAGGATTATAGAGTGGCCGGGATGCTGTGGTGGTGAATATTACAGAGTATATTTTCAGTGTATGAATGTGGTAGAGGGGGGGGTCACTGTCCGCCCCTGTATACAATAATCTGTCCCTTGTATAGCCGAACGTGTCACAGGATATCCCAACAATAGGATGGGTCTCGTTACCACATACAGCACTACGTCAGGCAGGGACACGAGTAGATGGCTGGTGGTGGGGGTGACGGTGGGTGGGGAAAGGGGGGAGAAGGACAGGGGGGGGCTGGTAGGTAGGGGGAAGGGAGGGGGGACAGGGGGTGCAGGTATTGTAGGTAAGGGAGGAAGGACAGAGTATAGGTAGGGAGGAAGGGACAGGGGTGTAGGTATTGTAGGTAAGGGAGGAAGGGGACAGGGGCAGGTACTGTAGGTAGGGAGGAAGGGACAGGGGGTGCAGGTACTGTAGGTAAGGGAGGAAGGGACAGGGGGTGCAGGGCACTGTAGGTAAGGGAGGAAGGGACAGGGGTGCAGGTACTGTAGGTAAGGGGAGGAAGGGACAGGGGTGCAGGTACTGTAGTGGGGAGGAAGGGACAGGGGGTGCAGGTACTGTAGGTAAGGGAGGAAGGAAGGGACAGGGGGTGCAGGTACTGTAGGTAAGGGAGGGTAGGGACAGGGAGGGGAAACAACAAGGGCGTCCCCCGTGTGAGAGAGACAGGTGAGGATCATTACCTGAGGCAGTAGAGGGCGGGGGCGTCACAAACACTGGAGGCAGCAGTGTACCGGAACTTCCCCTTGAGGTACACCCTGCAGCCTCCACCCCCTCACCAGGCGCCTCTCGCTACACCCAGCCCCTCGTCTCCCCCCCCCACCCCCTCGTCCCCACCCCACCCCCCACTAAGGGTCTTAATAACTAGATAAGCAAATGAACTGTGGGGTACACATCTGCTTTAGCTTTATTCAGAAGGAAACGATGATATTTGCAGAAAATGAATACTTTGAAAACAGCTACAGAGGCAGAATCTTCACTGCAGTAGATGGGTGAGTGATGATGATGATTATTGATGATGATGATGATGATGATTATTGATGATGATGAAGGTGGTGAGTAGTGGTGGTGGTGATGGTGGTGGTGGTGGTGAACGGTGGTGAGCGGTGACAGCTGTGAGTGATGGTGTCGGTGGGTGGTGACGGCGATGAGTAGTGGTGACGGTGGTGAGTGGTGGTGGTGGTGGTGGTGACGGTGGTCGGTGGGTGGTGAAAATTATGACTGTCAACCCAAATTGACATATGCCGACACAATGACCAAACATTATTATTTATTTAATTATTTATTTATTGCTAATTATGTCACTGTTACAAAATAATTAAATATGATCACAAATTAATTACTATTATTCACTACACTCTACATAGCTACATGTTTAGCTAAATACGAACAACTACGAGTATAATATTCTAACAACAGCTGAATATCAATAAACCAGTGTTACCAGATCGGAAAAATATACATTCCAGCCTAATTTCATCCAACCAAAACCACAAATCCACCAATGACAGTCAAGCTTCCTTCACATCACTGTTACCACCACGCATCACATCATTCACCCATCATAATCAATGAAATTACAACTAGGAAAGAAAATTTTGCCTTGGTGATAGTTTTGGCGACGAGAGAAGTCACCGATCTGGTAACAGTGTGATCAGCTGACGAATGTAAACAAAAGGCAATTAAGGCGGGCATGAATACACGACATTTATCAATACAATCACCCAATTAGCGTGTGTCTTTATTTGTGAACTGAAAATATGGTTGTAGGTTAGGTTAGGTTAGGTTATTTAACTATACTTAGTAAAAAATCCTCATGAAACACCAACAGATTAACTCTAATTCAATACAAAATGTAAAGTATATTAGACGAGCCAATTTTTTCCTCGGGCAAATGGTGATAGTGGTGGTGATAGTGGTGATAGTGGTGGTGATAGTGGTGGTGATAGTGGTGGTGATAATGGTGGTGATAGTGGTGGTAGGGAATGTGGCAGCTTGATGTCACATAAACATGGCAGAAATATAACACTATCACCAGTGCTCTTACATCACAAGAGTACACAAACAGACAGACACACACACACACACACACACACACACACACACACACACACACACACACACACAACAGACACACACACACACACACAAACAAACAGACACACACACACACACACACACAAACAGACACACACACACACACACACACACAACAGACACACACACACACACACACACACACACACACACACACACACACACACACACACACACACACACACACACACACACACACACACACACACACATAGGTATTATGATATTCTCGCTAAAAGACAAGTAATCCTCTTCCCTACAAACATACATACTGTACATACATATACATACATACATAATGTACATACATACATACATACATAAAAACACGTCCTCGTCACTACCTACTGTCACACGTCATCAACACGTCACTGGGTCGTCACTCCCTACTACCACACGTCATCAACACGTCACTGGGTCGTCACTACCTACTGTCACACGTCATCAACACGTCACTGGGTCGTCACCCTACTGCCATGTCATCAACACGTCACCCCTACTGCCACACGTCATCAACACGTCACTCCCTCACACGTGCCACGTCATCAACAAGTCACTGGGTCGTCATTACCTACTGCCACACGTCATCAACACGTCACTGGGTCGTCACTCCCTATTTGTCACACGTCATCAACACGTCACTGGGTCGTCACTCCCTACTGTCACACGTCATCAACACGTCACTGGGTCGTCACTCCCTAGACGCAACAAAAGATCAACATTCCAGACATGAGTGACCTGGAGTGCCGGATGGACGAGGGGAGCCACCCACCGGAACCTTGCATGCCGCCCTCCCACCCACCAGCACCTTGCATATCATCTTCCCACCCACCGAAACCTTGCATGCCGCCCTCCCACCCACCGGGCCACAGACACCCCAGCCCAAGCTCACGACGGCCCAAGCTCCGCATCAGAGAGAGAGAGAGAGAGAGAGAGAGAGGAGAGAGAAGAGAGAGAGAGAAATAATTTATAACCTTGACTCTGACCTCCTGTTCATCCTGGAGATTGACTACATCCTGGAGATAAAAAAAAAAAACCCACCCAATAAACTATACACAGTGCTGACTACGCCTATTTTACCTCCCCTGGCCCCACATCCTGAGTACGGTCTGATGGCCATCCTGGGACAAAAAAAATATGTTCAGATTCTTAATACTATAATTGCTATCGAGTGTATACCACATTTAACTACGGCTAACCACCTAATAATTACTACTACTACTACTACTACTACTACTACTACTTTTAATATGGCCACTAACCTTCCCTTACAGCAATACCGTCTTCACCATCATTGTGTTACATAATTATCCTAAGACAAAAGTATCTACCGTGGGTGAGTTAGGCAGAATAACTATTACTACCACCAGGACAGTGTAAGAGCATCACGTCATCGTACCGTTAACTGTTCCACAAGGTTTATAGTCTTCCTCAGGCAGCAACAGTTCACAATCCGTATAATTCAAAAGCATGAAAACTTAAACGTCAAAATCTTAATAAAATAAGTCAAGGAACAGACGCTATAAACGCACGACTAAAACATAAATAATATAACATAATGATCTTCCGTGACGGCCGGGCCCGGGTCACTTCCCCTAAGGAACACATGTGCCGGCCGCCTCGCTCACTGCCTCCGCATAATTTTAGCCAATTTACCTAACGGCCGCCATAACTAGTGGTGGCCATGACGGGGGAATAAGGCCAGTGGTCTGTGTAGGATCCTCCGTTGTTCTTGATAGTCTTGTCGGGGCTATTCTGAAGCCCGGTGTTGTTACTTACACGGCTTGTACTGGTTGCTTGTAGGTCTACCACCCTCTATGTGAATTATTTCCTTGTGCTCCTCTTGCATGGTAACTTGTGAGGTTAAAACACCGACTTCTTGTGATTGTGGCTCTCAGTACCTTGTAGAACTGACCTGTGTTTATATCAAGTACTTTTATTATCTCTATTATGTCCGCCCCGTCGTGTCTACGTGGATAATATAGATGTTATATTTGAGGAATAATGCCAGAAGCCCTGTAATACATGAAGACGTACCCTGACACCTCCAGTAGTAGGATCAGTCACCCTTATATCTGATCTCTCCCACGTTGAGTCTTCCTTTAACTATCATTTTTCTCTGGACTGTCTCAGAGTTGCAACACAACACTGGAGGACCGAACACACTTACCTGTACCCCCCCTCCCTCTCACGCCCTCCAGGTATGGTTTAAATAACTAGAGGATCAGTTGATATGCTTAAATCCACTCTAGAGATCTCGCCGACGGCTTCCTCAACCTCCTGACGGAACTTAATCGAAATTCCAGTTCATATCAGTGACATCTACTGTTATCAACCCTGACATATCATCCGTCGTGTTGTATACTTCACGTGTCATGTCTGAGTCGTTGGCGGTGAGTCTTTTATCTTTGTTGTCCTCCAATGAAATGTTTAGTAGGTGACGTCAACACACACACACACACACACACACACACACACACTGGAGTAGGAGGAAAGCTCTTGTGAGGGCCACCACCATTGTTTTCAAGGCCCCCCACCACCACACACACCTTGGAGATCACTGACAGGGGTGTAAGAGCTGTACGGTGTTTTTGTCAAGACTCCCGCCTCGTCGTGAAGGTTTACCTGTATTGTCTTAGCCACTTTATAAATCTTCCCGATGACTAGAATGAGACTCTTACACCCTGCAATATTTCACGCGTTAAAAGTCTATTTTAGCAGAGGTTTACGAAACACAATATACTGTACAATGCCACTTAATTTACGGCACTCTGCCTGACGAGCAAGAGTTTCGTCAACAGGTGGTCGTCCTTCTACCTCCTTATGTGTTTTGGTAATTGTTTATTGCCAGTTGTCGTCAGCTCTCTACACGTCGTCAGCTCTCTACATGTTAGCTCTCTACACGGCGTCAGCTCTCTATACGGCGTCAGCTCTCTATACGGTGTCAGCTCTCTTCACGTCGTCAGCTCTCTAAGTTGTTAGCTCTCTACACGTCGTCAGCACAGGTGGTACCAATGTACCATAAGCGTCGTTATCACACCGGACACCTGTTCCTAAACACAGGTGTGCTAAACTGTGTTATTGATTTTGATTTGATTTTGCCGCTTGCAGCGGCTACTTTATTGTGCACCCCACACTCATCCTGTGAGCGGTAGCGCAAAAGGATTACAGAGTAGAGTTTACAACGGGTCATAATAATTAACCCCCGTTGTCAGGATATTATGGCACTGAATGTTACACAGTATTTCATTTCCATTATTTGTTTAGTTCTATACATAAAGGGTAACTTATTCACAAATGCGTGAGTACAGGCGTGTGAGGCAGTATGTCTGGCCTCACACTTTGTTATTCACATTTACGGGAGAAGTATTCAAGCACATTGCGTATTTGGTTCTTTACATGAGAACTGATATAGTTATTAAGTGCAAAAAAGTGGATACAATCTTAATATGTCGGCTATCTTGCCATTAGAAATGAAGTGTTGTGCCATTTCACACACAGTGTGGTTGGACCTGTCCCTAAAAGGTTCTATCTTCACACAGTCGAGGACGGAGTGTTAAAGTGTGTGGCCATATGTCTGGCCACACATGGCCACACACTTGAACACTACGTCCTCGACTGTGTGAAGATAGAACCTTTTAGGGACAGGTCCAACCACACTGTGTGTGCTGTTGGGGTAACGGTGAGTCACAGGTAACCTAACCTAGCCTAAGCTAACCTAACCTAGCCTAAGCTAACCTAACCTAGCCTAAGCTAACCTAACCTCCCGTAGGTGTAGCACCAAGGCGTTTAATCATCAGGTGAAATAAACTGCAGGCGTGTGGAGGCAAATTTCCAGGTGATCTGATATGTTAATCTGTGTAATTATCTGCAATTAACCTGTCGTAGTAATGTTAGCACTAAATAAACCACACAGAGAGGTGATTACGGGATTGACTTCACCCACAACTCAACTGACGAGAGTAACACGGCGGTCAAGTCACACTCAAGAGGCACACTCAACCTTGATCAAAATCTTCCTTGGAGTTAATGAATCGATCTGAGACCTTGACCTCTGACCTGACCAGAACCAAAACTTAATAGTCTCCTTTATTTATGCCAACAGACAGATTGACATGATTACTATATCCCCCCCCCTTAACTTCACACGGAAGGGGGGGGGGGGATAAAAAGTCATGTGTATAATAAAAAAAACATGACTCACACTCATACACTATTCAAGAGGTTCGTGTTAAGCAACTTTACTTTAGAACCAATTTATTTAAGCAACTTATAACACCACTACTATGACAAGGGGGGGGTGGGTGGATGAAGGTCACTCATACACCAATACGTGAGGCTCTCCACTTATAAACTATCAAGTTAATGTTAAGTGTGTGTACGTGTCATGGCTGGTGGTAACAGAGAGCCACGCCGAGACTCTCATGATAAATACTGAGTCGCCATAATGAGTTTGAAACACCTACTGTTGTTTGTGTATTATATTACTGTGTGTATAATTTGTTAGTGTTTTTATTGCAGACAGTTAAGTATTACATCTATGTATACATAATGTCATTCTAAACTACTTGTAATTTGTTATATGTCTAATACGCATGTTGAGTTATAGCCAAACTATCCGATATCTATACAATTGGGGTGAATTTGGCTCCCATTTAACTATAGTGCCAACATGGCACATAATGTATCATTTTAAAACATGTTATAATTGGTTACTTCTTTCAGTCTTTCAGTAGGCAGCTACCAAACAGGGAGGTACTACCGCCCGGGAAGATATTGGAAGCATAATGTGTTGTCTAATGGTAGACCCTGCTGCCATATGTGACCAAGTCCCAGGTTGGTGATCTGACTTTCTGCCTCATTTACACACAATTGCAGGGTCTCAAGTGTTTCTCTTACTATTGACAACACAACATACATACTGTATATACGAGTAGTTTCTCACTCTTGATTTATTTTTTCATTTTTGTATTTATTTATGATTATTATTATTATTATTATTATTTTATTTTTATTTTATTAATTTGTTATCATATTTTCGCCCCCCAAGGCCCCGA
>NW_024720773.1:6256831-6274331 GCF_018991925.1 Homarus americanus | reverse complement strand
AATCCCTAACTCTACCCACTTTGCAGTTTGGGAAAGTGAAGGTGGTCAAGTACAGTGCTTCCCCGTATACCAAAGACTTAGTGTAAACGATTAATTTACTTTAATTTCAATTTTAGTTTTGATGATAAAAAATAAATACCATGATGAATTTATTCTTTTGTTGTTGTTGTTGTTGTTGTTGTTGTTGTTGTCCGTCAATAAAGCTTATACAGGGTGGTGCGTGAGACACTTTACCGGGTGGGTCAAGTTATAATAAAAATGAATCACTCTGTACTATGTCTCACCTTTTTTTGCCTCGTGTGTGTGTGTGTGTGTGTGTGTGTGTGGTGTGTGTGTGTGTGTGTGTGTGTGTGTGTGTGTGTGTCCACCTTCCGAAAGCGTCTTGTTCCGTCTTACCCGGAAAAGAAAAAGAAAAAAACACCATTATAATCTTTAATAATAATAAGTTCACCTGTCATATAAAGAGAGAAAAAAAAAAAAAAAAAAAAAAGAGATGTCACTAACACGGTCTTGGTCAACATCAATTAAATTTTAGTGTGGCGAGGAAAGTCTCTCTCTCACCAACCCCACCCTCTTACACACACTCTTACTCCCTCTACACACACACATATTCTTTTCTACACTTCATCCCTCTAAAACACACACACACACACACACACACACACACACACACACACACACACACACACACACACACACACACACACACACACACACACTGTTATTGTGAGACATGCAGGAGCAACAACAGCTCAGGAATAGAACAGTCAATATTGAGCCAGTGAGCCATCTGTTATCATCAGCAAGTCCACACACAGCCACCACCACCTGTTCCTCTACACCTGCACCTGCCTGTACCTACACCTGCACCTGCCTGTACCCACACCTGTTCCTCTCACACCTGCACCTGCCTGTACCCACACCTACATTTGCACTACACCTGACTATTCCTACACCTGCATCAACTCCCTGACACCAACATACACCATCCACACCCAACATACACCACCACACCCCACACATAACACAACCTCACCCAACATACACCACCCACACCCAACATACACCACCCACATCCAACATAACACACCCACATCCAACATACACCACCCACACCCAACATACACCACCCACACCCAACATAACACAACCCAACCCAACATAACACCAACCCACACCAACATAGCACCACCCACACCCAACAAACACCACCCACACCCCACACAACACAACCCACACCCCACATAACACCACCCACACCCAACATAACACAACCCAACACAACACCACCCACACCCTATAACACAACCCACACCTACACACACCACCCACACCCCACAAACAATATACACAACTAACATAAACAAACAACTACGTAACAGAGAACAGTCAGCTGTCCTGTTAAAAGCCGTAAGTACCGGAGTAAAGCAATGAACGAGCATTATCAACCACGGTATAATTTCACTTAGGCAACATGACTTAATGTGGACAAGGACAGTTCCCACAAACCAGGAGCCACCTCTCTTAGGATCATATTGTAGACCGGAGACAATACACACACACACACACACACACACACACACACACACACACACACATCCACACCTTCACCATTATGAGGTAATTATGATCAGGGGTACTTTCCTCCCATCCCACCTCTCCCTCCACCCCCCAAAACAGCCCTACCCCCCACATAGCAGCAGCATAGGTCAGGCTGGGTACCTTCCCCTCCCTGGCATCCCCTCACACCTTCACCACCTGCCCCCGCTAGCTAGGTAACTAACTGTATGGTATTATCGCCACTATCACACACACTCACACACTCACACTCACACACAGACACAGACACACACACACACACACACACACTCACCCAGTCTTAAACACACACACATTCACGTGAGGTCCTTCATATCAACACCCGAGGACGAGTTACTACACCACGTGAACACCACACCACCTGGTGTCTCCATGACCAGTCCAGGCCAGGGCCATCAACTGTAAACTATAATAACTTGTATGTTCAATTCATGTTCCTTTTTCTTTCAGTTATGAAAGCTTTTGTTAAACGACCCACCCACCCTATGTCTATGTGTGTAATAAGTCATTTTTGTCCAATGTATATTTTCAGCCTTCAGGCCGCCGACTTTTCAATAAACCGTTAATTATTATAAAAAATAATATATATTATATATTATTATACATATTATTAATATATTATTATTACATACGCACACACACACCGACTCACACACACACACACACACACACACATTCACTCCGTCTTACTTACGCACACACACTACACACAACACACACACACACTGGACTGATATTTCGAGTCAAACAAGTAAAGGTTACCTGTACTCTGCCAGCCTTGGAATCTAGTTTTCACCGCCTCCGTGAATGAGTGTGTGTGTGTGTGTGTGTGTGTGTGTGTGTGTGTGTGTGTGATTGAGCAAAGTGAGGATGAGTAAGTGAGTGTGTAAATGAGTAAGTATATATGTGAGTAAGTGTCTGTAAGTGCCTGTAATTGTATGTATGTATGTATGTATGTATGTATGTACTCTATATGTATGTATGTATGTATGTAGGTACTCTGTATGTACTCTGTATGTATGTATGTATGAGTATATGCTAAACCCAAGCAGGAAAACTGAACCCATAATCCCCTACTTCCTGGGTGTTATCTCAGCCCTACCACACCACACTGTTTACCTTCTATACGAGTGTAAACATTAATTATTATTCTTTTACTTAACGGTGAAAACAACCATTGAAAATAACCGGGACCCCCCAAAAATAATAATGAAAACTAAAAATTACAAATATAAATTAAATATATATATATAATTTTATTTACTCACTAGTCATTATAAGTCGGTGTTAATTCATTATTTTTATTATTATTATTATTATTATCGTCATTGTATCAACATCATCATCACCATCATCACTAACATAATTATATCATCTCCATCATTAAATCACTATCACCACCAATACACCATAACCATTAAATCACCACAACCCCCCATCACCATTACACCATCACTACCACCACCACCACCAGCATCACCACCATTACTACCACCACGAGACAGACAGCCTTGTACACTGAAGACGTTCGTAGATCCGCGTGTGTACCGGAAACCTGTTATGAGTCTTCAGTGTAGCGCCTGGCTCCGTGTCCTTACGAGAGAGAGAGAGAGAGAGAGAGAGAGAGAGAGAGAGAGAGAGAGAGAGAGTAAAAGATATTTAGCTACAATTCCTGAGTAAATAAATATATAACTGAAATAACGCAAATATTAAGACTAAAATAATAAACACTGAGAATGGAGAGAGAGGGAGAAGAGGGAGGGGAAGGAGAGGGGAGAGGAGAGGAGAGGGAAAGAGGGGAAGGAAGTAGGTGAGGAAGGGAGAGAGAGGGGGAGAGGAGGGAGGGAAGGAGAGTAGGTGAGGAGGAAGAGAGGGGAGGGAAGAGAGGAGAAGAAAGGAGGAGAGGGAGGGAGGGGAAGAGGGAAGGGAGGAAGGGAGGGAAATCAGTAAGAGGAGGTGAAGGGAGGGGATAGGATGAGGGGAAGGGTGAGATGAGATTAAGAGGAAATGGTTTAAATGAGGAAGGGGTTATATAGAGAGGGGAGGGTGAAGGGTCATAACTTAGAGGTCATACAGGACCGGTTACTTTCACCCCCTTTCCTCATGGGTCCAATGCGACCTATCCCTCCTACCCCACCTCCTCCCTCCTCAGAGCGTAAGTGGTAATGTAACTTGACGTAAACGAATAGGAATGAAAAGCTAATAAAGCTAACATAAAAGCTAATGAAGGAAACAAAGCTAAGAGGAGCTACAGTAATTAACTCAATGAGCGTCTGCAGCCACATCATTAAACGTTTAGTGGGTGATCAATAAACGTAGTGGCAATTACTGATGTCTAGAGTGGAGGTAACTGGTGACGTCACAGGAGGATGCATTATGTGACGTCACAGGTGGAGGTAACTGGTGACGTCACAAGTACAACTGGTGATGTCACGAGTGCTGGCAATAGGTGACGTCACAAGTGGAGGCTGGAGGCAAGGGGTGACGTTCAAGGTGTCAGGGAAAGTAGTCAGGTCCAGGGAGCCTTGAGGCAGGTCACCCGGGGTCACGACACCAGGTCAACCCCAGGTAACGGTGTTAGGTCCCCCCAGGTCATGGTCTCCCCCCCCAAGGTAAATAGTTCCTCCACTCCCTCCATATACATCCCCTCCTCACCTTCCCTCCATATAACTCCCTCTATTTTTTGAGTGACGTTACCTATTTTTTAATTGACGTTACCTATTTTTTGGTGACGTTACCTATTTTTGAGTGACTTTACTAATTTTTTGAGTGACTTTACCTATTTTTGAGTGACGTTATCTATTTTGAGTGACTTTACCTATTTTTTGAGTGACTTTACCTATTTTTTGAGTGACTTTACCTATTTTTTAGCGACTTTACCTATTTTTGAGTGACTGTATCTAACTGTTTAGTAATTCAACATTCAAACAGTCTAAAACAGTGAACATTTTTGTATCTGTAAAATGACATTATCCGCAGCTGCTCTAAACAAACAAAGTTTCCCTTCTGAACCTCAATATTGTGTGTTATGTGTCATGCAGTCACACACACACACACACACACACACACACACACACACACACACACACAACACACACACACACACACACACATCACTGGCCGTTGCCTGTTGACTAGGAAGGCCTTTGACCTTGTTGATCACTGCACTGTTATCAACAAGGCCATTGCACTAGGGCTGCCTACCAACCTGGTCTCATGGCTCACTGATTTCTTGAGTGGACGCGCCAGGCAGTGAGGTATCAGAGCTCGGTCTCCACATTACAACACCTCACCTGCGGTGTTCCCCAGGGGACCAAGATGGGACCACTGTGCTTCTCATCCTGATCAACGACGCTCTATCCGACACTCCTCACAGGTGGAAGTACGTGGATGACTGCACTGTGGGGGTACAGTGGACAACACGCAGACTACTCATCGCTACAAAGCACCCTGGACAGGCTACAGGCATGGACTACGGAGAACAAGGTCACCATCAACCACACCAAAACCGTAGTCATGCACATCAATACGCCACCACTCCAGTGCAAGCCCCAGCGGTCACAGTGGGTGCCCATCCTCACCGCTGGTGCAGTCTGCCAAACTCCTGGGTGTGACTGTAGACAACAAACTTGACTGGAAGGCCCATGTAAATAACACAGTCAAGGCAGCCTCGTACCATCTCTACATGCTACGACTTAAGTCACTTGGGACACCCACGCCAGAGCTGAGGACTATCTACAACATAACCCCAAATAACGTATGCTTCACCAGCCTGGTCGTCTTCTCTCAACTCCACCCAACAACGTCAGCTGAAGGATACAGAAAAGGCCTGCAGAATCATGCTCGGCGCAGAATACTCCGGCTACATCAATGCTCTCTCACCCTGGAAATGCCATCCCTCAGTGACCTCCACCACCAAGCACTGGAAAGGTTTGGCAGCCAACTAATGCTCCACCCTCGTCATCGCCACCTCACCACCAGCCTTCGCGCAGTCTGCCACTACAACAAAATTCAGCTGATAAGAGCCCGCACCGATAGATATAAGAATAGCACCATCCCATCTATTGTTAAAATAATAAACAATTCTGATTTATGTGACTGTACAGCCCTGTAAATGTATTCAACGCATATTATATCATTATGTCTAAATGAAATGTAAGTCTGTATATTTTCAGCCACCGGCTGCAACTCAATATTAAACAAATGTATTAATATTTATTATTACACACGCACACACACACACACACACACACACACACACACACACAAACCACACAGACACATACAACACACACACACACACACAGGGCCGGTGCTACCACTAGGCGAACTAGGCGATCGCCTAGGGCACAGCTGACTGGGGCGCCAATTCAAGGCAAACTTGGATAAAATTAAAAATGAAGGAAAACTGGATTGGAGCCGTGGAGGGTCGGGCAGGATGTTAGAAGGGTGGGGGGTCGGAGGAGGCGAGGGTAGGTAGACAGTAGCCGACTGTGTTTTCTTTTTAATATTATTCGTTAACCTGGAGAGACTCTTAGGTCCTTATCTTTGGCAGCCTGGAGAACTGTCGAGCAGTGACCTGAAGGCTGACATCTGACCCTTCTCCCAACCCACCATCCCTCCCTCCTTACTGCCAGGGCGGCTAGGCCCTGTCTTTGTCGGGATGAGGCAAGGTTGACCTCTGAAGTTTACGTCAAAATTTATTGACTTAATGTAATAACAATATTGGTTATTTGCATGGGTGAAATAAAAAAGCCACAAGATGAAAACAATGTAGTCATGGGTTACTGTACCTACATTAGCTTATCAAAACTTTCAAGGGGGCACATCAAAGGCTTGCCTAGGGCGCCAAATCATCTTGCACCGGCCCTGACACACACACACACACACACACACACACACACACACAGCAGTAACCACAAAAGCTGCTCATAATCAACAAGTGTAAGATCCTGTTACGATACACTAAGACAGGAGGGAGGGAGGAGGGTTGAGATCAACACTACTACCTCAACCATCCATCCGTTCACCGCTCACAGACAGACGGACGGACGGTGGAGGGGAAGGGACGGAGGGGAGAGAAGCACGAGCGGATAGACGGACGGATGGACGGATAGACGGACGGACGCATTAGTAGTAGTACCTCCAACATGCACCACCTGGGCTCCGGCATCAGAGAGAGAGAGAGAGAGAGAGAGAGAGAGAGAGAGAGAGAGAAAAAAAAAAAAAGAGAAAAACAGACAGACAGAAGAAATAGACAGACAGACAGACAGAAGAGAGTGAGAGAAAGTGAAGTGAATGACTTTCTGAGCAGGTCCTGAGTAGCCAACATATTTACATCTCCAGTTACGAGGAAAATATTCAACATAAGAACCCTTCATGGAACCGGTCCTATAACACACAGCAGAGAGAGAGAGAGAGAGAGAGAGAGAGAGAGAGAGAGAGATGAGTTTACGCGCGAGAGGAAAAGTGAAACGGGGCTCAGTCCAGGTGAAAGTAAGGTAGGTGACCATGTTGTGTTGCGACAGGTAGGCAGGCAGGACAGGTAGGTTAGGTGGAACGGGTTACTTTCTACTGGGTAAAATAACCATCCTTCCCTCCCCTCTCCTCCCTCTCTCCTTCATTCTTCCTCCCCTTCACTATTCCTCTTCCCCTTCGGTCCATCCTTCCTTCCTTCATCCCTCCCTCCTTCCCCCTTCCCTCCATACCACCACATAGCTATACCTGGAGACAGACAGACGAGCAGACAGACAGACAGACCAACAGACAGACAGACCAACAGACAACAGACAGACAGACAGACAGACAGACAGACACAGACAAACAAAACAGATAAAGCCAACATAGTAAACAGAAACAAGCAAAACAAAACAAACAAACAAAAACAAACAAGCAATCGATAGAAGTAAGAAGAGAAAAACAGAAAGAAAAATAAAGAAAACACAAGATAAGAGAGAAGATAAGAGGCGAGGAGGAGGAAGAACCAACCATGAAGGAGGAGGATAAAGAGGGGAGAAAAAGTAGGAACAAGAACAAAGGTGGGGAGTAGAGTC
Source organism: Homarus americanus (assembly GCF_018991925.1). Lineage (NCBI taxonomy): Eukaryota > Metazoa > Arthropoda > Malacostraca > Decapoda > Nephropidae > Homarus > Homarus americanus. The sequence goes on along the minus strand of NW_024720773.1, from coordinate 6,266,679 downwards.
AGGGGGGAGAGGGAGTAGAGTCAGGGGGAGAGATGGGATTGGGAGAGAGGGAGTATAGTGGGGGAGAGGGGAGTGGAGAGTGGGAGGGAGTATAGTTGGGAGGGTAGAGTGAGGTGGGGGAGTAGAGTGGGGGAAGGGGGTATAGTTGAGGAGAGAGAGGGGAGTAAGTTGGGGGAGAGGGGGAGTAGAGTGGGGAGGGAGTAGAGTGGGAGGGAGTATAGTTGAGGGAGGGAGGTAGAGTGAGGTGAGGGAGTAGAGTGGGGGAAGGGGAGTATAGTTGAGGAGAGAGGGGAGTAGAGTTGGGGAGAAGGGAGTAGAGTGGGGAAAGGGAGTCTAGTGGGTGAAAGGGGAGTATAGTGGGGGGGAGGGTATAGTTGGGAGATGATGAGTATTGTGGGGAGGGTAATGGTGAAGGAAGGGGAATAATAACACGATGGGGAGATTGCAGCGGCAGGAAGTAGAAGAATGGGAGTAGGAGTAGGTAGGCGAGAGGAGGGGGGAGGGAGGGGAGAGGGAGGGAGGAGGGGGAGAGGGAGGATAAAGAGGGGAGAAAAGGGGAAGAAGAGGAAGAGGGAGGTGAATAGAGGAGTGAAACGAAGAGGAGGAAGAGAAGGAGGAGGGGAGAAAGAGGAGGAGCAGGAAGAAGAGGGGACAATTTATAGCGGAAGAGGAGGAAACAACAACAAAAACACAATTAAAACATAAACAAACAAAATCGTCCCCAACAAAGAGAAGAAGATTAAACTGACCCAAACAAACAAACAAACAAACAGATGATAACAGAGAGAAAACAATGACACAGAGGCAAATAAACACTTAACAAATACACCAAAGGGATCAAAACAAAGACAATTATGACACTCTCTTCCCTAAAACAATTAAATTATGACACCTACACTTAAATTTAGATACAAAAGACTCACATGATACGATAACAAGCAATTAAGACTCACACACGAACGATAACAAGCAATTAAGACTCACACACGAACGATAACAAGAAGTATAATCACACACGAACGATAACAAGAAGTATAGACTCACACACGAACGATAACAAGCAATTAAGACTCACACGAACGATAACAAGAAGTATAGACTCACACACGAACGATAACAAGCAATTAAGACTCACACGAACGATAACAAGAAGTATGAAAAATAAAGACTCACACACGAACGATAACAACCAATTAAGACTAACACGAACGATAACAAGCAATAAAGACTCACACGAACGATAACAAGTAGTATAACTCATACACACGAACGATAACAAGCAATAAAGACTCACACGAACGATAACAAGTAGTAGAGACTCACACACACGAACGATAACAAGCAATAAAAACTCACAAGCTAAGATAACAAATGACATACTCATGAAAGTACGATAACAGGACAATAAAACTGTCATTCTTACGATAACAGGTAAACATAACTCCTATTATTACGATAACAGGTGGCATGGACTTCCCTCCCAAAAAAGATAAGTGAATTGAGTCAGAAAAGAATCATTAAAAAGATAACAAGATACCATAGAATCCCCACAAATACGACATTGGGTGAGATTTTGTTGAACATTACCATACGAGTTGATTTTAGAAACTGATGAACGGACTGACAGAGATGGACGGAGATGGACGGACGGATAGAGACAGACGGACGGACGGATGGAATCACCTTGGTACCTGCACATCACCTATTCATCAGTTCATCATCACCAACATCAGGTGAGTTGGATTCCCCCCCCCCCCCCCCCCCCCTCTCCTCTCTGCCTCTCTCTGCCAGGAGGGAGGGAGGGGAGGTGAAAGACTGCCAGGGGAAGGAGAGGGAAGGAGGAGGGATAGGTAGGGAGGGGGAAGGGGAGGAAATAACAGGTGAAGAAGACTGCCAGGGGAGGAGAGAGGGAAGGAGGGAGGGGGGAGGGAGGGAAGGAGGGAAGGGAGAGAGGGGGAGGGGAGACAGGTGTTATGTAAAACCAAGGTCCACTATTTTATGTGTTATGTGAGGGAGAGTCATGGGTGTGTGTGTGTGTGTGTGTGTGTGTGTGTGTGTGTGTGTGTAATATATGTGTATATATATATAATGTGTGTGTGTGTGTGTGTGTGTGTGTGTGTGTGTGTGTGTGTGTGTGTGTGTATGTATGTGTGTGTGTATATATATGTTGTGTGTGTGTGTGTGTGTGTGTGTGTGTGCAACTGTTAAGCACATGGGAATAAATACCATACATCTGTGTACTGTGTATGTCTGTGTACAAGTATGATGTGTACGCAGAGTAAACGATGCATGAGTGTATAGACAGGGTGAGCGTGCGTGTGTGAACATAGACAGGGGTGAGTGTGCCTGAGTGTGTACGTAGACAGGGTGAGCGTGCGTGTGTGTGTGTACGTAGACAGGGTGAGCGTACATGTGTGTGTAGGCAGACAGGGTGAGGTGCATGAGTGTGTACGAAGACAGGGTGAGGTGTGTGTGTGTACGTAGACAGGGTTAGTGTGCATGAGTGTGTACGTAGACAGGGTTAGCGTGCATGAGTGTGTACGTAGACGGGGTGACCGTGTGTGTACGTAGACGGGGTTAGTGTGCATGAGTGTTGTAGACGGAGTGACGTGTGTGTGTGACGGGTGGCATGAGTGTGTACGTAGACAGGGTGACCGTGTGTGTGTGTACGCAGACAGGGGTTAGTGTGCATGAGTGTGTACATAGACGGGGTGACCGTGTGTGTGTGTACATAGACAGGGTGAGCGTGTGTGTGTGTACGTAGACAGGGTGAGTGTGCACCAGTGACCCACATAGTGTACACATTACACCCACGACCAACTCATCTTCTCATTGTGTGTGTCTCAACAATCACCAACCCCGGGGCCATGGGTTCGACCCCTAGCCGAGGAGAAGACGAGGAGGGGAAGACAGAGGAGAAGGAGGAGGGGAAGACGAGGAGAGGGAGGAGGGGAAGACGAGAGAGGGAGGAGGGGGGGAAGACAAGGAGGAGGAGGAGGAGGAGGAGGAGACAGGAGGGAGGAGGGGGAAGACAAGGAGGAGGAGGAGGAGGAAGACGGGGAGGGGGGAAGACGAGGAGGGAGAGGTAGGAGGATGAGGTTGTGGTAAGGGACGAAGAGGAGGAGTAGGAAGAAGACGAAGATTAGAAGGAAGATGAAGAGGAGGCGGAGGAGGAGGAGGAGGAGGGAGGGAGGAGGAGAGGAGGAGAGGAGGAGAGGAGAGACCTATTATACCCGTGTACCTTAAGACCAGCTTGTTATTGATCAGGACGGAACACATTCCCGTAACGATAGTCTTAACCTAACCTAACCTAACCTAACCTAACCTGACCGACCTGACCTGACCTGACCTGACCTGACCTAACCTAACACCGACGACATCTTGAGCGCCGCCTGGAATCAGCTGACTGGTGTGGGAGGAGGTAAACAAAGTGAGAGGACGGGGGGGTTAAATAGGAGTGAGAGGGGAAAATAGGGGTGAGAGGGGTGTAAATAGGGGTGTAAATAGGGGTGTAAATAGGGGTGAGGGTGTAAATAGGGGAGAGGGGTGTAAAGGGGTGTAAATAGTGATAGGGGTGTAAATAGGGGGTGAGAGGAAGAGGAGGGAGAGGTCAAGACCGCCTTCCAGCACGACCCATCAACGATGAACCAGAAAATAATGACTGATTCACCCGACCTTGTGGAGGGGAGGTAATGGTAGGGGTGGAGGGAGGGGAGGTGATGGTAGGGGGGTGGAGGGGTGATGGTAGGTGGGGGGGGTGGGAGGAGGAGGAGGGGTGATGGTAGGTGGGGTGGAGGGGGGTGATGAGGGGGGGTGGGAGGGGGGTGATGGTAGGTGGGGGTGGAGGGGTGATGGTAGGTGTAGGGGGGAGGGGTGATGGTAGGTGGGGGTGGAGGGGGTGATGGTAGGTGTGGGGTGGAGGGGGTGATGGTAGGTGTAGGGGTGGAGGGAGGGGAGGGGTGATGAGGTGGGGTGGAGGGGGTGATGGTAGGTGTAGGGGTGGAGGGGGGTGAAGGGGTGTAGGGGTGGAGGGGGTGATGGTAGGTGGGGGGTGGAGGGAGGAGGAGGGGTGATGGTAGGTAGGGGTGGAGGGGGGATGGTAGGTGTAGGGGGTGGAGGGAGGAGGGAGGTGATGGTAGGTGTAGGGGTGGAGGGGGGTGATGGTAGGTGTAGGGGTGGGAGGGGTGATGGGGTGTAGGGAGTGGAGGGAGGAGGAGGGGTGATGGCAGGTAGGGGTGGAGGGGGTGATGGTAGGTGTAGGGGGTGGAGGGAGGGGAGGGGTGATGGGAGGTGTAGGGGTGGAGGGGGTGGATGGTAGGTGTAGGGGGTGGAGGGAGGAGGAGGGGTGATGGTAGGTGTAGGGGGTGGAGGGAGGGGGGAGGGGTGATGGAAGGTAGGGGTGGAGGAGGAGGAGGGGGTAGGGAGATGTAGAGTAGGGAGGAGTATGAGATGAGAAGAAAAAGGAGATAGAGGAAAGAGGAGAAGAAACAAGAGACAGAGAATGTGGAGGAGGAAGAGAAGAGAGAGGAAGAAGAAGAAGAAGAAATAAAGGAGTAAATATCCCCATTTTTAGTTTCATCCCATTTCTTTTTCCCATCGTCTCTTCCTTCCCCACCGTTTTCCTCCTTTCCTCTCTCTACCTTTATGGTGTTAGAATGACCTGGGAAAGGAGGGGAGGGAAGAGGGGGAGGGGAAGAGGGGAAGGGGAGGAAGTTGAGCAAGAAGATAAACAGCAAGCAACGGCAGCCATGAGGGGAGCAAGAGGAAGGGGAGAAGGAGGAGGAAGGGGTAGGGAGGGAGGCGAAGAGGAAGGAGGAAGAGGCCGAGAGGGAGAATGTAGAGGTAGGGAGAGGTAAGAGGGTGAGAGGCATTAAGACAGTCGGTCACAGGTGTGCAATTGCACCTGTTGTGTGTGTGTGTGTGTGTGTGTGTGTGTGTGTGTGTGAGGTATAGTAGACCTCCGGTAACAGTGATTGACGAGGTATCACATAAGTTGTGGTAGTAGTAATTGATAGTAGTGGTAGTGCTGGTAGTAGTGGTGACTGGAATATTTTGATAGTAGCGGTATAGTAGTGGTAGTGCTGGTAGTAGTGGTAGTACTGGTAATATTTCGATAGTAGTGGTAATAGTAGGTGTAGTGCTGTGGTAGTACGATAGTAGTGGTAGTACTGCTGATAGCTGAAGTACGGTGCTGGTAGTAGTGGTAGTACTGGTAATACTTCTGATAGCAGTGCTGGTAGTAGTGGTAATAGTTCTGATAGTAATGGTAATAGTAGTGGTAGTGCTGGTAAGTAGGTAGTGGTAGTAGTGGTATAGTTCTGATAGTAGTGGTAATAGTAGTGGTAGTGCTGGTAGTAGTGGTAGTACCGGTAATAGTTCTGATAGTAGTGGTAATAGTAGGAGTATCGGATAGTTCTGATAGTACTGGTACTGGTAGTAACGGGAGACAGTAGTGGCGGCCTCGGGGTGATCAAGTTAGTGCGAGGTGGCGCGTGACCAACCCGTCCTTGACAACTATCCCACTCTCTCCCCTCTCTCCTCTATCCCTCACCCTCCCCCACTCCCTCTCCGTCTTTTCCCTAATCTCCTACTTCCTTCCTCCCCACTCCCTCCTTCTCCTCTCTCCCACTTCCTCTCCTTTCCCTCTCTCTCTCACTCACCCACTTCTTTCTCCTCCTCCCACTCATCTCCTTCCTCCTTCCCATCTATATTCTCTCCCCACCTCTCATTCTCCCTCTCCCACCTACCGAGCTTCGCGTGATCCAGATAACATTGTCTCATGTAATTGTAGTAGGCAGCCAGGGGAGGAGTCAGGGGCATGAGTCAGGTGAGTGAGAGTGAGCAGGGCAAGGGAGTCAAGGTGAGTGAGTCAGGCAAGTGAGTCGGGGAGGAGTCAGGCAAGTGAGTCAGGGAGGATCAAAGGGAGCTGAGGGTGAGGAGCCGGGGAAGTGAGTCAGGGGGAGTGAGTCAGGGCATGAGTCAGGGTGAGTGAGTCAGGGCAAGTGAGTCAGGGGAGAGTCAGGTGGAGGAGTCAGGGCATGAGTCAGGCAAGTGAGTCAGGGGAGTGAGTCAGGGGTGAGTCAGGACAAGTGAGTCAGGGGAGTGAGTCAGGCAAGTGAGTCAGGGCATGAGTCAGGGGTGGAGGAGCAGACAAGTGAGTCAGGAGGAGTCAGACATGAGTCAGGGGAGTGAGCCAGGGCATGAGTCAGGGACAGATGTGTCTGTGGACCTGAACACCAGCTGTACAAGACGGAAGAACATTTCTGCCACACCAATACACTCCCAGCCTCCCCCTCCTCCCCAGCCTCCCCTCTCTTCCCCCAGCCTCCTCTCCTCCTCCTCCCCCAGCCTCCTCCTCTCCCTCCAACCACCATCACCTCCCAACCCTCTCCTCCATCACCACCATTACTTGTTCTCCCAACCTCCTCCTCCAACCACCACCACTTATTCTCCCTCCTCAACCCTCCCAATCTTCCCACCCAACCTCGCCTCCACCCATGAACTCCATCAATCATCCTTACTTAACTCCTCCCTTCTTCCCCCTTTCTCCCCCACAACACACACACATAAGAGCAACAAACGCGATAACCGTTAACAGTAACAACAGGAAACAACAGGTGGCTTCAGAGACCTTGCCTAAGCCACGCTCCCTCGATTTCTCTCCCCAGGAAGGCCGTGATCCCCTTCCTTATGAACAAATTACTCGACTCGGTACACGCCTATACCTTAATCATGTCCGAGTAAATAGGACTTTTTTCCCCAGGATGTACTAGAATCAACCATAGTGTTAAGTGGAGTATACTAAGATCACTCGCTGGTAACCTAAGATCACTCGCTGGTAGGCTAAGATCACTGCTGGTAGGCTAAGATCACCTGCTGGTAGCCTAAGATCACTGCTGGTAACCTAAGATCACTCGCTGGTAGGCTAAGATCACCTGGTAGGCTAAGATCACGTGGTAACCTAAGATCACTTGGTAGCCCAAGATCACCCGCTGGTAACCCAAGATCACCCTGGTAGGCTAAGATCACTGCCAGGCTAAGATCACCTGCCGGTAGGCTAAGATCACTCGTTGGTAGCCCAAGATCACTCGTGGTAACCTGAGCTCACATACGCAACCTAATTTTATCTTCCGGTAAAGTCAAGTACCTGGACGGAAGCGACCGGCAGAGGGACACACCTACTAACAGGTAGGTGACGCAGGAACGTACACCACCTGTCCCTACTACCACACCACCACCTGCCTCCAACACACCACCACCTGTCCTCTACCACACACCCACCACCTGTCCCTACTACCACACACACCACCTGTAACTAGCTTTTTACAATAGACTTAGCTGATGTATCTAGCTTATTACAATAGACTTAGCTGATGTATTTAGCTTTTTACAATAGACTTAGCTGATGTATCTAGCTTACAATAGACTTAGCTGCTGTGTCCCGCTTATCGCAGTCATTATATAATCAAGCTTATTTTCTCTCATTAAAGTTATCAGATCATTAGCATGTTTTAACCCGGCGGCACCCCTAATCGAGCTCCCCCACCCCTCCCCACCCCCACCTCCACTACACACCCTTATTTTTTGCCTCAACCAATCACAACTCGCGTTTAAAGCAAACGCTCGCCATTGCCAATCAACGCCTATGTCACAAATTTCATAGCAGCGACAGCCAATAAACGCCTATCTTGCTGTTGGCCATTGTGTGTAACTTAGATGACCGTGTGTGTGTGTGTGTGTGTCAATTTTCTTCACAAAGATAACACCAATTTTTCCAAAACTACTCAAGTAACATTACACAAATCTTTTAACACCTAACTTAACCTAACCTAACCTAGCCTAACCTAACCTAACCAATAAGGATCAGGGAACCTTATAAGCATCATCAAGTAACGTCACAAGAGGTTAAAGTCGTATACAAACAAACACTCATATTTATTTTTATTTTTAATTGTCAGTCTCCAAGCGTTATGATACCGTCTTGATCAACATATTTATCTTACTTAAACCACGTAGCACGAGTGTCACCGTCTTAAATACCTAGTTACAGGGGCAACTAAACTACGGTGACCTTTCTGGGGTGACGTGCAGAAAACACAAAATAAGAACAGGTCATGTACTGCTCCCGTCTAGTGTTGGGTGGGCAGCTTTACCACCTTAACACCAGATACAACCATTAGCTGGTGCCTTGTGGTTATTCCTACAGTGACGAGGATATCACGAAATTATCCATCAATCTAACCTAATCTAACCTAGCCTATTAACCTAATCTAACCAGCCAATCTAACCTAATCTAACCTAACCTAACCCAACCTAATCTAACCCAACCTAATCTAACCTAATCTAACCAACCTAATCTAACCTAATCTAACCTAACCTAATCTAACTCAACCTAATCTAACCTAACCTAATTCAACCCAGCTAATCTAACCTAATCTAACCAAACCTAATCTAGTCAAACTAATCTAACCTAACCTAATCTAGCCAAATCAACTAGCCTAATCTAACCTAACTAATCTAACCTAACTCAATCTACCCCAACCCAACTCAACCTAATCTAGCCAATCTAACCTAACCTAACCTAACCTAATCTAACCTAATCTAATCTAACTCAACCTAACCTAATCTAACCTAACCTAACCTAACCTAACCCAATCTAACCTAACCTAATCTAGCCAAATCTAACCAACCTAATCTAACCTAACCTAACCAAGTAGCCTTCATCCTTGTATTTTCAGATGAAAACTGATTTACTTTTATCAGATAAGACTCCATGACTACTGTGAAATCTAGCGACAATGGTTAGCTATGATAAGACCACACCTTAAAAACACCTGGCGATAATCCACGTGTGTTTGAGAATAACTACCTTGACGACCCGACACGAGAGAATAATTGGTGTCTGTTATCCTTACTTAAACAGATGCACAGGTAAACAATCCTACGAAAAGAAAAACAATAAAATAAAAATTAATCCAAGAAAAACTCCCCTATTCCTTATGTACAGTACGGTATAAGTTGTGCCTGGCGAGAGGACTGAATGCTAGATCAAGATTTTCCGCGGGAACGTCGTGTTGAGGCCACAGGTTGAAGAACAAGTTACTGAGGTAAACATTTAAACGAGTGACTGGCTCTTACACTCGCCATGTGGCTCTCGTACTTATTCCTCTGTATTATAATTAGAAGGAGAAGAGGGATGTAGAAAATGAGATTAAGACGTAGAAAACAAGAAGAAAACAAATGATGGGGGATATTGTTATAGAAGGTGGTGCAGGAGTGAGCGTCTCCCTGGGGATATTAACACTGTAGTTAGTTCCTTTACGTGTCATTAATCATGCAGGAGGTGTGTGTCTGAAGTGCATCATTGTCTCGCTGTATTATAAAGGCCTCCCCGACACACACACTGGTTTGGGAGTGATTGACGGCATCTTTCAGTTCATCAATCGTCTTGGTAGCGATGTTTGGATACAGATTGCTTGTGTTAACCCCATTGTGAATGATATTATGTTGTGAGGTGATGACTTCTTGACTTCTTTCCGGCTACAGATGTCACTGCTTCCATTCGACGAGTCTCTCATTGTTAAGAGCGTAATGTACTAAAGGCGGCGTCTTGCTGGGGATACAAACATCCTGTCCTCCACCAAGTCTTGATAAAAACCTGTCTCCAAGTATTGCCAGACCACCAACACTGGTTAAGACATGTATAAGAAAAAAAAATTGAGATCACGGAGCAAGAGAAACTGTTCACTAATGTCTGCATCATGGTGTATGTGTGAAGTGATCTGTGTCCAAGGGTGCTCAGTGCTCTAGAGATAAAATCTGACCAACATAAAATTCCTGCTGTAAAC